>NW_026974141.1:0-202500 GCF_037042905.1 Lytechinus pictus
TAAATACTAAATGAAAAAAGTGTCAGCGCTCTCGGTCACTTTGAATGATCGGACAATCGATTCGCCTCTATTGGTGAAAGAATGTTGGTTCCCTTAGTGAAAATGTGACATTGTTTTGCAGTTGTTGCGGGAGGGGGAGGGGGGGGGGTGAGTGATAGTTTTATAATTTTGTGGACGAGATACTTTCACTTTATTGTTAAAAGGGAAACTAAATTAAACACTCAAGCAAAAGTTTTCTTTGCCTCCCATTTTAACAATATTCTCTGGAGTTTTTGATAAAAAGGACCTGTACGTTGGGCGCTTAATCAGCCAAAGTCTATATTTTAAAAGTAAAAACAATTACAGTAAAACACAATGGTTCTCACAATCAATAATAATAATAATAATAATAATGATACTCAACAGTTATAACGCGCTTTTCCCACATGGCCCAAAGCGCTCACAATTTCATTTAACTTATTTATACAAACTAAAATTAGAATGACATATTAAATGAAGGCAGTTGTCTAGAACAAAAGGGTTTTAAGAGATTTCTTGAAGGACTCAATTGTTAGGGATTGTCTTATTGTGAGAGGGAGTTTGTTCCATTCCATTGAGGATGCAACGGTGAATGTTCTATCTCCGGTCTGTTTTCTTTTTGTTGGATATGTTAATTTAAGTGGGTCTTCAGAGGATCTAGTTTTTCTACCTGGGACATAAATTTCTAAACAATCAGACAAGTAATTTGGGGCTAGGTTATAGAGAGATTTGTATACAAAGAGAAGTAACTTTAAATTAATACGTTGTCTAATAGGGTGCCAGTGTAAATTATTTAAAAGGGGTTCAGGAGGTGTGTCACGGCGGACTTCAAAAATAAGACGGGCCGCCCAATTTTAGAGGTGCTGGAGACGATTGATGTGAGTTACTGGTATTGAAGAAAGAAGGCCATTACAGAAATCAAGACGAGAAAGGATAAGGGAGCGTATGGCATGGTTAGCAGCAGTTAATTGATCGATAAACCTACGAATTCTAGTTATGTTCCTCAAATGATATGTGACAGTACAACAAACAATGAAAAAGTAACTCATGTTTTTGTTTTTCTATATGGCAAATGTTGATGAAACGATCTCCTGGATCTTCCAGATTGGTGTGGTTCTAAAAGTCGTAAATTTGATCATGATTTTCTAGCGCTCTAAAATAATAACCATCTATAATGTTTTGTCGGCCTAAAGCGAAAGCCACGACACTGACGGTGGTTTACGCATGCCTGAATAGTCATTTTGTCGTGTATAGATTAATAATCAAGTGTTTTTAATCTAGAAACTCGAACTCCCGTCTCTTTCCCTTTGAAAGAAAATTCTCAAAACGCCAAATACTTGAAAAGGCCTCAGTAATGTTTTATCCCTTCTTCTTCGCTGCTCGGACCAATCCAATACAACTCGAAATCATGATCGCGGCGAAAGTGATATGAATTAGGTTTCTTGGGCGACTGAGAAAGTTCCCGTGAATTTAAACCTATGAAATTTAAAAACTGAGATAGTTCCAGTGATTCTTAAAAAAAGGAGAGATTGTCAATATGTCTGTCTGTAATTGGACTACATTGAATCGTACATTACCCCTCTCATACAAAAATAATGTTTAGGAATTATTATTACGTCTGTTAAGTTATAAGATATCTGGACTTGCACCACGAGAGTAAACATTCCAAACTTTCCCCACGAACTTGGATGTTAAAATAACGCGTTAAAATTCTTTAAAAATATAAGCATGAAGTTACAGGGACTAATATTTACTACCAGCTCATTAGAAATATAATTATCTGAAATTGTATTATTTGACCAAAAAACTTATGTCGAACGACCGCTTCATTTCGAAAAAAAAATCGACGTTTAAATCAAGAGAGGATTTCTTGATCATAAGGACATGCTATTCAATACTTGGAAAGGTGAATCGCTCTTATCCCTACGCCGGTCAAATAATATAGTTTCAAAAGCTAAGTGACATTTCTTCCATATTTGGACGAAAGAAGATCAGTGATCAAGCAGGCTTAGATGGCGAATCATAATTATGCATATACACTTTCGTGTATCATCAATAATTATCAAAGTAAAAATCTTGGGATTTTGATTGGGTTGGCTCGAATGAATATCTTTTGCCTTCCTTCCTTCCTGGACCATTGAACAGTCTAGCGACCTCTACCATCAAAACCATTCATGATTCAAGCGCCCTAGCTATATGTACTGATGTGTAATAATAAGTTTCTTATCCCCCCCCCCCCCCCCCCCGATTTCTTGATTTATTTGCAATTTAGAAATTTTCTTTGATAAAAGAGTATTAGCTCGGCTACTTTTTCAAGACAAATCTCGATTATGAATTGTGGCCTCTTACATTCACTTCATTTCAAATAAGGATAAATTAAACCCGTGGTGCATTTCCAGCGAAATTCTGTGAATTACCAAAAATGCATTTTGTATGAGACATTACACGTTGCATGGGAATTACTTCCATAATTATTAATGTTCTTCCTTTACTTAAAGCGCCTCCAATTGATATCACTTTATACACAGCAAGTACTAAGGATGAAAATGGTTTGGCGATCACTCTAATACGGGGGCACTAGACTTTTCTTACAGGATTTTAAGGATCATTACTTGGACCATTTCTCTCTTTTTCTATATCCTATAAGATTTTTTCGAGTATTGGTGTTATGATTATGAATACTAGTGCTAGGAGAAGAAGACGAGGTAGCAGGAGTAGTGGCAGTAGTGGTGGTGGTGATGGTAGTAGTATTGGTAGTAGTAGTAGTACATAAATTTTAAAGCATTATTTTTGCAGCTGCATCAGTCATGTGACTAGCGGTATAAGTAGCATGAGATAATAAAGTGTAGGGTGTAGTAGGTAAAAAATAAAATCAAAACAGTCAAAGCTCAGTTTAGTAGTGTTGGAGAGCTCTTTTTTTTTAGTTTCATCATCATTTTGAAGTGGAGAGCGATGGAGGTTGATTTATCAATAAAAAAAGTCAATGCACACTAGTATTATGACGGTCGTAAAAATGATTGCGATTGACCATGAAACAAAATACCATCTTTTCTTCCGAAATTAATGAAAAGAAATCGTCATAGTTGTGTGTTTATTATTTACCTCAAAAACATTCTGTTTCCCTTCTTTCTGAAACGGCAAACGAATCTCATTTTCCTAATAAAGACGTATGATAATATGAAGTAAGTCCCGTGAATAAAGACCCAAACCCGTTTGCGAAGGTCATTTCAATGAGAATGAACCATTCGCATTATGTAGAGTAAACAAACAGGTGCGCCGTGACCATTCCCTTGGTTACGGCGCAACGATTGGATGAAAGTTTTATTTCTGCGCAGATCACATTGTGATGTCACGTCAGAAAGTTCGTTGACTTCACAGATTGGCCTATTTTTAGTGACCGGTGGCCCTCAGAAAAGGCGGATACTGACCGTGCTGGGCAAATTCGATCGTCTTGTCTGACGAATTATTGTGTGGCATAATTCTTGTTTTATATCTTGGTTTTGGGGTGTGTTATTTTGGATGCTGAATATTGATTTAGAATGGAGGGGGGGGTGTGGTGTAGTGAAAAGACATCACATTTTATGGCCATGGTGTCTATTGATATTAAGAATCTAAATACTAAATGAAAAAAGTGTCAGCGCTCTCGGTCACTTTGAATGATCGGACAATCGATTCGCCTCTATTGGTGAAAGAATGTTGGTTCCCTTAGTGAAAATGTGACATTGTTTTGCAGTTGTTGCGGGAGGGGGAGGGGGGGGGGGTGAGTGATAGTTTTATAATTTTGTGGACGAGATACTTTCACTTTATTGTTAAAAGGGAAACTAAATTAAACACTCAAGCAAAAGTTTTCTTTGCCTCCCATTTTAACAATATTCTCTGGAGTTTTTGATAAAAAGGACCTGTACGTTGGGCGCTTAATCAGCCAAAGTCTATATATTTTAAAAGTAAAAACAATTACAGTAAAACACAATGGTTCTCACAATCAATAATAATAATAATAATAATAATGATACTCAACAGTTATAACGCGCTTTTCCCACATGGCCCAAAGCGCTCACAATTTCATTTAACTTATTTATACAAACTAAAATTAGAATGACATATTAAATGAAGGCAGTTGTCTAGAACAAAAGGGTTTTAAGAGATTTCTTGAAGGACTCAATTGTTAGGGATTGTCTTATTGTGAGAGGGAGTTTGTTCCATTCCATTGAGGATGCAACGGTGAATGTTCTATCTCCGGTCTGTTTTCTTTTTGTTGGATATGTTAATTTAAGTGGGTCTTCAGAGGATCTAGTTTTTCTACCTGGGACATAAATTTCTAAACAATCAGACAAGTAATTTGGGGCTAGGTTATAGAGAGATTTGTATACAAAGAGAAGTAACTTTAAATTAATACGTTGTCTAATAGGGTGCCAGTGTAAATTATTTAAAAGGGGTTCAGGAGGTGTGTCACGGCGGACTTCAAAAATAAGACGGGCCGCCCAATTTTAGAGGTGCTGGAGACGATTGATGTGAGTTACTGGTATTGAAGAAAGAAGGCCATTACAGAAATCAAGACGAGAAAGGATAAGGGAGCGTATGGCATGGTTAGCAGCAGTTAATTGATCGATAAACCTACGAATTCTAGTTATGTTCCTCAAATGATATGTGACAGTACAACAAACAATGAAAAAGTAACTCATGTTTTTGTTTTTCTATATGGCAAATGTTGATGAAACGATCTCCTGGATCTTCCAGATTGGTGTGGTTCTAAAAGTCGTAAATTTGATCATGATTTTCTAGCGCTCTAAAATAATAACCATCTATAATGTTTTGTCGGCCTAAAGCGAAAGCCACGACACTGACGGTGGTTTACGCATGCCTGAATAGTCATTTTGTCGTGTATAGATTAATAATCAAGTGTTTTTAATCTAGAAACTCGAACTCCCGTCTCTTTCCCTTTGAAAGAAAATTCTCAAAACGCCAAATACTTGAAAAGGCCTCAGTAATGTTTTATCCCTTCTTCTTCGCTGCTCGGACCAATCCAATACAACTCGAAATCATGATCGCGGCGAAAGTGATATGAATTAGGTTTCTTGGGCGACTGAGAAAGTTCCCGTGAATTTAAACCTATGAAATTTAAAAACTGAGATAGTTCCAGTGATTCTTAAAAAAAGGAGAGATTGTCAATATGTCTGTCTGTAATTGGACTACATTGAATCGTACATTACCCCTCTCATACAAAAATAATGTTTAGGAATTATTATTACGTCTGTTAAGTTATAAGATATCTGGACTTGCACCACGAGAGTAAACATTCCAAACTTTCCCCACGAACTTGGATGTTAAAATAACGCGTTAAAATTCTTTAAAAATATAAGCATGAAGTTACAGGGACTAATATTTACTACCAGCTCATTAGAAATATAATTATCTGAAATTGTATTATTTGACCAAAAAACTTATGTCGAACGACCGCTTCATTTCGAAAAAAAAATCGACGTTTAAATCAAGAGAGGATTTCTTGATCATAAGGACATGCTATTCAATACTTGGAAAGGTGAATCGCTCTTATCCCTACGCCGGTCAAATAATATAGTTTCAAAAGCTAAGTGACATTTCTTCCATATTTGGACGAAAGAAGATCAGTGATCAAGCAGGCTTAGATGGCGAATCATAATTATGCATATACACTTTCGTGTATCATCAATAATTATCAAAGTAAAAATCTTGGGATTTTGATTGGGTTGGCTCGAATGAATATCTTTTGCCTTCCTTCCTTCCTGGACCATTGAACAGTCTAGCGACCTCTACCATCAAAACCATTCATGATTCAAGCGCCCTAGCTATATGTACTGATGTGTAATAATAAGTTTCTTATCCCCCCCCCCCCCCCCGATTTCTTGATTTATTTGCAATTTAGAAATTTTCTTTGATAAAAGAGTATTAGCTCGGCTACTTTTTCAAGACAAATCTCGATTATGAATTGTGGCCTCTTACATTCACTTCATTTCAAATAAGGATAAATTAAACCCGTGGTGCATTTCCAGCGAAATTCTGTGAATTACCAAAAATGCATTTTGTATGAGACATTACACGTTGCATGGGAATTACTTCCATAATTATTAATGTTCTTCCTTTACTTAAAGCGCCTCCAATTGATATCACTTTATACACAGCAAGTACTAAGGATGAAAATGGTTTGGCGATCACTCTAATACGGGGGCACTAGACTTTTCTTACAGGATTTTAAGGATCATTACTTGGACCATTTCTCTCTTTTTCTATATCCTATAAGATTTTTTCGAGTATTGGTGTTATGATTATGAATACTAGTGCTAGGAGAAGAAGACGAGGTAGCAGGAGTAGTGGCAGTAGTGGTGGTGGTGATGGTAGTAGTATTGGTAGTAGTAGTAGTACATAAATTTTAAAGCATTATTTTTGCAGCTGCATCAGTCATGTGACTAGCGGTATAAGTAGCATGAGATAATAAAGTGTAGGGTGTAGTAGGTAAAAAATAAAATCAAAACAGTCAAAGCTCAGTTTAGTAGTGTTGGAGAGCTCTTTTTTTTTAGTTTCATCATCATTTTGAAGTGGAGAGCGATGGAGGTTGATTTATCAATAAAAAAAGTCAATGCACACTAGTATTATGACGGTCGTAAAAAATGATTGCGATTGACCATGAAACAAAATACCATCTTTTCTTCCGAAATTAATGAAAAGAAATCGTCATAGTTGTGTGTTTATTATTTACCTCAAAAACATTCTGTTTCCCTTCTTTCTGAAACGGCAAACGAATCTCATTTTCCTAATAAAGACGTATGATAATATGAAGTAAGTCCCGTGAATAAAGACCCAAACCCGTTTGCGAAGGTCATTTCAATGAGAATGAACCATTCGCATTATGTAGAGTAAACAAACAGGTGCGCCGTGACCATTCCCTTGGTTACGGCGCAACGATTGGATGAAAGTTTTATTTCTGCGCAGATCACATTGTGATGTCACGTCAGAAAGTTCGTTGACTTCACAGATTGGCCTATTTTTAGTGACCGGTGGCCCTCAGAAAAGGCGGATACTGACCGTGCTGGGCAAATTCGATCGTCTTGTCTGACGAATTATTGTGTGGCATAATTCTTGTTTTATATCTTGGTTTTGGGGTGTGTTATTTTGGATGCTGAATATTGATTTAGAATGGAGGGGGGGGGGTGTGGTGTAGTGAAAAGACATCACATTTTATGGCCATGGTGTCTATTGATATTAAGAATCTAAATACTAAATGAAAAAAGTGTCAGCGCTCTCGGTCACTTTGAATGATCGGACAATCGATTCGCCTCTATTGGTGAAAGAATGTTGGTTCCCTTAGTGAAAATGTGACATTGTTTTGCAGTTGTTGCGGGAGGGGGAGGGGGGGGGGGTGAGTGATAGTTTTATAATTTTGTGGACGAGATACTTTCACTTTATTGTTAAAAGGGAAACTAAATTAAACACTCAAGCAAAAGTTTTCTTTGCCTCCCATTTTAACAATATTCTCTGGAGTTTTTGATAAAAAGGACCTGTACGTTGGGCGCTTAATCAGCCAAAGTCTATATTTTAAAAGTAAAAACAATTACAGTAAAACACAATGGTTCTCACAATCAATAATAATAATAATAATAATAATGATACTCAACAGTTATAACGCGCTTTTCCCACATGGCCCAAAGCGCTCACAATTTCATTTAACTTATTTATACAAACTAAAATTAGAATGACATATTAAATGAAGGCAGTTGTCTAGAACAAAAGGGTTTTAAGAGATTTCTTGAAGGACTCAATTGTTAGGGATTGTCTTATTGTGAGAGGGAGTTTGTTCCATTCCATTGAGGATGCAACGGTGAATGTTCTATCTCCGGTCTGTTTTCTTTTTGTTGGATATGTTAATTTAAGTGGGTCTTCAGAGGATCTAGTTTTTCTACCTGGGACATAAATTTCTAAACAATCAGACAAGTAATTTGGGGCTAGGTTATAGAGAGATTTGTATACAAAGAGAAGTAACTTTAAATTAATACGTTGTCTAATAGGGTGCCAGTGTAAATTATTTAAAAGGGGTTCAGGAGGTGTGTCACGGCGGACTTCAAAAATAAGACGGGCCGCCCAATTTTAGAGGTGCTGGAGACGATTGATGTGAGTTACTGGTATTGAAGAAAGAAGGCCATTACAGAAATCAAGACGAGAAAGGATAAGGGAGCGTATGGCATGGTTAGCAGCAGTTAATTGATCGATAAACCTACGAATTCTAGTTATGTTCCTCAAATGATATGTGACAGTACAACAAACAATGAAAAAGTAACTCATGTTTTTGTTTTTCTATATGGCAAATGTTGATGAAACGATCTCCTGGATCTTCCAGATTGGTGTGGTTCTAAAAGTCGTAAATTTGATCATGATTTTCTAGCGCTCTAAAATAATAACCATCTATAATGTTTTGTCGGCCTAAAGCGAAAGCCACGACACTGACGGTGGTTTACGCATGCCTGAATAGTCATTTTGTCGTGTATAGATTAATAATCAAGTGTTTTTAATCTAGAAACTCGAACTCCCGTCTCTTTCCCTTTGAAAGAAAATTCTCAAAACGCCAAATACTTGAAAAGGCCTCAGTAATGTTTTATCCCTTCTTCTTCGCTGCTCGGACCAATCCAATACAACTCGAAATCATGATCGCGGCGAAAGTGATATGAATTAGGTTTCTTGGGCGACTGAGAAAGTTCCCGTGAATTTAAACCTATGAAATTTAAAAACTGAGATAGTTCCAGTGATTCTTAAAAAAAGGAGAGATTGTCAATATGTCTGTCTGTAATTGGACTACATTGAATCGTACATTACCCCTCTCATACAAAAATAATGTTTAGGAATTATTATTACGTCTGTTAAGTTATAAGATATCTGGACTTGCACCACGAGAGTAAACATTCCAAACTTTCCCCACGAACTTGGATGTTAAAATAACGCGTTAAAATTCTTTAAAAATATAAGCATGAAGTTACAGGGACTAATATTTACTACCAGCTCATTAGAAATATAATTATCTGAAATTGTATTATTTGACCAAAAAACTTATGTCGAACGACCGCTTCATTTCGAAAAAAAAATCGACGTTTAAATCAAGAGAGGATTTCTTGATCATAAGGACATGCTATTCAATACTTGGAAAGGTGAATCGCTCTTATCCCTACGCCGGTCAAATAATATAGTTTCAAAAGCTAAGTGACATTTCTTCCATATTTGGACGAAAGAAGATCAGTGATCAAGCAGGCTTAGATGGCGAATCATAATTATGCATATACACTTTCGTGTATCATCAATAATTATCAAAGTAAAAATCTTGGGATTTTGATTGGGTTGGCTCGAATGAATATCTTTTGCCTTCCTTCCTTCCTGGACCATTGAACAGTCTAGCGACCTCTACCATCAAAACCATTCATGATTCAAGCGCCCTAGCTATATGTACTGATGTGTAATAATAAGTTTCTTATCCCCCCCCCCCCCCCCCCGATTTCTTGATTTATTTGCAATTTAGAAATTTTCTTTGATAAAAGAGTATTAGCTCGGCTACTTTTTCAAGACAAATCTCGATTATGAATTGTGGCCTCTTACATTCACTTCATTTCAAATAAGGATAAATTAAACCCGTGGTGCATTTCCAGCGAAATTCTGTGAATTACCAAAAATGCATTTTGTATGAGACATTACACGTTGCATGGGAATTACTTCCATAATTATTAATGTTCTTCCTTTACTTAAAGCGCCTCCAATTGATATCACTTTATACACAGCAAGTACTAAGGATGAAAATGGTTTGGCGATCACTCTAATACGGGGGCACTAGACTTTTCTTACAGGATTTTAAGGATCATTACTTGGACCATTTCTCTCTTTTTCTATATCCTATAAGATTTTTTCGAGTATTGGTGTTATGATTATGAATACTAGTGCTAGGAGAAGAAGACGAGGTAGCAGGAGTAGTGGCAGTAGTGGTGGTGGTGATGGTAGTAGTATTGGTAGTAGTAGTAGTACATAAATTTTAAAGCATTATTTTTGCAGCTGCATCAGTCATGTGACTAGCGGTATAAGTAGCATGAGATAATAAAGTGTAGGGTGTAGTAGGTAAAAAATAAAATCAAAACAGTCAAAGCTCAGTTTAGTAGTGTTGGAGAGCTCTTTTTTTTTAGTTTCATCATCATTTTGAAGTGGAGAGCGATGGAGGTTGATTTATCAATAAAAAAAGTCAATGCACACTAGTATTATGACGGTCGTAAAAAATGATTGCGATTGACCATGAAACAAAATACCATCTTTTCTTCCGAAATTAATGAAAAGAAATCGTCATAGTTGTGTGTTTATTATTTACCTCAAAAACATTCTGTTTCCCTTCTTTCTGAAACGGCAAACGAATCTCATTTTCCTAATAAAGACGTATGATAATATGAAGTAAGTCCCGTGAATAAAGACCCAAACCCGTTTGCGAAGGTCATTTCAATGAGAATGAACCATTCGCATTATGTAGAGTAAACAAACAGGTGCGCCGTGACCATTCCCTTGGTTACGGCGCAACGATTGGATGAAAGTTTTATTTCTGCGCAGATCACATTGTGATGTCACGTCAGAAAGTTCGTTGACTTCACAGATTGGCCTATTTTTAGTGACCGGTGGCCCTCAGAAAAGGCGGATACTGACCGTGCTGGGCAAATTCGATCGTCTTGTCTGACGAATTATTGTGTGGCATAATTCTTGTTTTATATCTTGGTTTTGGGGTGTGTTATTTTGGATGCTGAATATTGATTTAGAATGGAGGGGGGGGGGGTGTGGTGTAGTGAAAAGACATCACATTTTATGGCCATGGTGTCTATTGATATTAAGAATCTAAATACTAAATGAAAAAAGTGTCAGCGCTCTCGGTCACTTTGAATGATCGGACAATCGATTCGCCTCTATTGGTGAAAGAATGTTGGTTCCCTTAGTGAAAATGTGACATTGTTTTGCAGTTGTTGCGGGAGGGGGAGGGGGGGGGGGTGAGTGATAGTTTTATAATTTTGTGGACGAGATACTTTCACTTTATTGTTAAAAGGGAAACTAAATTAAACACTCAAGCAAAAGTTTTCTTTGCCTCCCATTTTAACAATATTCTCTGGAGTTTTTGATAAAAAGGACCTGTACGTTGGGCGCTTAATCAGCCAAAGTCTATATTTTAAAAGTAAAAACAATTACAGTAAAACACAATGGTTCTCACAATCAATAATAATAATAATAATAATAATGATACTCAACAGTTATAACGCGCTTTTCCCACATGGCCCAAAGCGCTCACAATTTCATTTAACTTATTTATACAAACTAAAATTAGAATGACATATTAAATGAAGGCAGTTGTCTAGAACAAAAGGGTTTTAAGAGATTTCTTGAAGGACTCAATTGTTAGGGATTGTCTTATTGTGAGAGGGAGTTTGTTCCATTCCATTGAGGATGCAACGGTGAATGTTCTATCTCCGGTCTGTTTTCTTTTTGTTGGATATGTTAATTTAAGTGGGTCTTCAGAGGATCTAGTTTTTCTACCTGGGACATAAATTTCTAAACAATCAGACAAGTAATTTGGGGCTAGGTTATAGAGAGATTTGTATACAAAGAGAAGTAACTTTAAATTAATACGTTGTCTAATAGGGTGCCAGTGTAAATTATTTAAAAGGGGTTCAGGAGGTGTGTCACGGCGGACTTCAAAAATAAGACGGGCCGCCCAATTTTAGAGGTGCTGGAGACGATTGATGTGAGTTACTGGTATTGAAGAAAGAAGGCCATTACAGAAATCAAGACGAGAAAGGATAAGGGAGCGTATGGCATGGTTAGCAGCAGTTAATTGATCGATAAACCTACGAATTCTAGTTATGTTCCTCAAATGATATGTGACAGTACAACAAACAATGAAAAAGTAACTCATGTTTTTGTTTTTCTATATGGCAAATGTTGATGAAACGATCTCCTGGATCTTCCAGATTGGTGTGGTTCTAAAAGTCGTAAATTTGATCATGATTTTCTAGCGCTCTAAAATAATAACCATCTATAATGTTTTGTCGGCCTAAAGCGAAAGCCACGACACTGACGGTGGTTTACGCATGCCTGAATAGTCATTTTGTCGTGTATAGATTAATAATCAAGTGTTTTTAATCTAGAAACTCGAACTCCCGTCTCTTTCCCTTTGAAAGAAAATTCTCAAAACGCCAAATACTTGAAAAGGCCTCAGTAATGTTTTATCCCTTCTTCTTCGCTGCTCGGACCAATCCAATACAACTCGAAATCATGATCGCGGCGAAAGTGATATGAATTAGGTTTCTTGGGCGACTGAGAAAGTTCCCGTGAATTTAAACCTATGAAATTTAAAAACTGAGATAGTTCCAGTGATTCTTAAAAAAAGGAGAGATTGTCAATATGTCTGTCTGTAATTGGACTACATTGAATCGTACATTACCCCTCTCATACAAAAATAATGTTTAGGAATTATTATTACGTCTGTTAAGTTATAAGATATCTGGACTTGCACCACGAGAGTAAACATTCCAAACTTTCCCCACGAACTTGGATGTTAAAATAACGCGTTAAAATTCTTTAAAAATATAAGCATGAAGTTACAGGGACTAATATTTACTACCAGCTCATTAGAAATATAATTATCTGAAATTGTATTATTTGACCAAAAAACTTATGTCGAACGACCGCTTCATTTCGAAAAAAAAATCGACGTTTAAATCAAGAGAGGATTTCTTGATCATAAGGACATGCTATTCAATACTTGGAAAGGTGAATCGCTCTTATCCCTACGCCGGTCAAATAATATAGTTTCAAAAGCTAAGTGACATTTCTTCCATATTTGGACGAAAGAAGATCAGTGATCAAGCAGGCTTAGATGGCGAATCATAATTATGCATATACACTTTCGTGTATCATCAATAATTATCAAAGTAAAAATCTTGGGATTTTGATTGGGTTGGCTCGAATGAATATCTTTTGCCTTCCTTCCTTCCTGGACCATTGAACAGTCTAGCGACCTCTACCATCAAAACCATTCATGATTCAAGCGCCCTAGCTATATGTACTGATGTGTAATAATAAGTTTCTTATCCCCCCCCCCCCCGATTTCTTGATTTATTTGCAATTTAGAAATTTTCTTTGATAAAAGAGTATTAGCTCGGCTACTTTTTCAAGACAAATCTCGATTATGAATTGTGGCCTCTTACATTCACTTCATTTCAAATAAGGATAAATTAAACCCGTGGTGCATTTCCAGCGAAATTCTGTGAATTACCAAAAATGCATTTTGTATGAGACATTA
Organism: Lytechinus pictus; assembly: GCF_037042905.1. Classification (NCBI taxonomy): domain Eukaryota; kingdom Metazoa; phylum Echinodermata; class Echinoidea; order Temnopleuroida; family Toxopneustidae; genus Lytechinus; species Lytechinus pictus. Next base: position 13,355 of record NW_026974141.1, read on the forward strand.
CACGTTGCATGGGAATTACTTCCATAATTATTAATGTTCTTCCTTTACTTAAAGCGCCTCCAATTGATATCACTTTATACACAGCAAGTACTAAGGATGAAAATGGTTTGGCGATCACTCTAATACGGGGGCACTAGACTTTTCTTACAGGATTTTAAGGATCATTACTTGGACCATTTCTCTCTTTTTCTATATCCTATAAGATTTTTTCGAGTATTGGTGTTATGATTATGAATACTAGTGCTAGGAGAAGAAGACGAGGTAGCAGGAGTAGTGGCAGTAGTGGTGGTGGTGATGGTAGTAGTATTGGTAGTAGTAGTAGTACATAAATTTTAAAGCATTATTTTTGCAGCTGCATCAGTCATGTGACTAGCGGTATAAGTAGCATGAGATAATAAAGTGTAGGGTGTAGTAGGTAAAAAATAAAATCAAAACAGTCAAAGCTCAGTTTAGTAGTGTTGGAGAGCTCTTTTTTTTTAGTTTCATCATCATTTTGAAGTGGAGAGCGATGGAGGTTGATTTATCAATAAAAAAAGTCAATGCACACTAGTATTATGACGGTCGTAAAAAATGATTGCGATTGACCATGAAACAAAATACCATCTTTTCTTCCGAAATTAATGAAAAGAAATCGTCATAGTTGTGTGTTTATTATTTACCTCAAAAACATTCTGTTTCCCTTCTTTCTGAAACGGCAAACGAATCTCATTTTCCTAATAAAGACGTATGATAATATGAAGTAAGTCCCGTGAATAAAGACCCAAACCCGTTTGCGAAGGTCATTTCAATGAGAATGAACCATTCGCATTATGTAGAGTAAACAAACAGGTGCGCCGTGACCATTCCCTTGGTTACGGCGCAACGATTGGATGAAAGTTTTATTTCTGCGCAGATCACATTGTGATGTCACGTCAGAAAGTTCGTTGACTTCACAGATTGGCCTATTTTTAGTGACCGGTGGCCCTCAGAAAAGGCGGATACTGACCGTGCTGGGCAAATTCGATCGTCTTGTCTGACGAATTATTGTGTGGCATAATTCTTGTTTTATATCTTGGTTTTGGGGTGTGTTATTTTGGATGCTGAATATTGATTTAGAATGGAGGGGGGGGGTGTGGTGTAGTGAAAAGACATCACATTTTATGGCCATGGTGTCTATTGATATTAAGAATCTAAATACTAAATGAAAAAAGTGTCAGCGCTCTCGGTCACTTTGAATGATCGGACAATCGATTCGCCTCTATTGGTGAAAGAATGTTGGTTCCCTTAGTGAAAATGTGACATTGTTTTGCAGTTGTTGCGGGAGGGGGAGGGGGGGGGGGTGAGTGATAGTTTTATAATTTTGTGGACGAGATACTTTCACTTTATTGTTAAAAGGGAAACTAAATTAAACACTCAAGCAAAAGTTTTCTTTGCCTCCCATTTTAACAATATTCTCTGGAGTTTTTGATAAAAAGGACCTGTACGTTGGGCGCTTAATCAGCCAAAGTCTATATTTTAAAAGTAAAAACAATTACAGTAAAACACAATGGTTCTCACAATCAATAATAATAATAATAATAATAATGATACTCAACAGTTATAACGCGCTTTTCCCACATGGCCCAAAGCGCTCACAATTTCATTTAACTTATTTATACAAACTAAAATTAGAATGACATATTAAATGAAGGCAGTTGTCTAGAACAAAAGGGTTTTAAGAGATTTCTTGAAGGACTCAATTGTTAGGGATTGTCTTATTGTGAGAGGGAGTTTGTTCCATTCCATTGAGGATGCAACGGTGAATGTTCTATCTCCGGTCTGTTTTCTTTTTGTTGGATATGTTAATTTAAGTGGGTCTTCAGAGGATCTAGTTTTTCTACCTGGGACATAAATTTCTAAACAATCAGACAAGTAATTTGGGGCTAGGTTATAGAGAGATTTGTATACAAAGAGAAGTAACTTTAAATTAATACGTTGTCTAATAGGGTGCCAGTGTAAATTATTTAAAAGGGGTTCAGGAGGTGTGTCACGGCGGACTTCAAAAATAAGACGGGCCGCCCAATTTTAGAGGTGCTGGAGACGATTGATGTGAGTTACTGGTATTGAAGAAAGAAGGCCATTACAGAAATCAAGACGAGAAAGGATAAGGGAGCGTATGGCATGGTTAGCAGCAGTTAATTGATCGATAAACCTACGAATTCTAGTTATGTTCCTCAAATGATATGTGACAGTACAACAAACAATGAAAAAGTAACTCATGTTTTTGTTTTTCTATATGGCAAATGTTGATGAAACGATCTCCTGGATCTTCCAGATTGGTGTGGTTCTAAAAGTCGTAAATTTGATCATGATTTTCTAGCGCTCTAAAATAATAACCATCTATAATGTTTTGTCGGCCTAAAGCGAAAGCCACGACACTGACGGTGGTTTACGCATGCCTGAATAGTCATTTTGTCGTGTATAGATTAATAATCAAGTGTTTTTAATCTAGAAACTCGAACTCCCGTCTCTTTCCCTTTGAAAGAAAATTCTCAAAACGCCAAATACTTGAAAAGGCCTCAGTAATGTTTTATCCCTTCTTCTTCGCTGCTCGGACCAATCCAATACAACTCGAAATCATGATCGCGGCGAAAGTGATATGAATTAGGTTTCTTGGGCGACTGAGAAAGTTCCCGTGAATTTAAACCTATGAAATTTAAAAACTGAGATAGTTCCAGTGATTCTTAAAAAAAGGAGAGATTGTCAATATGTCTGTCTGTAATTGGACTACATTGAATCGTACATTACCCCTCTCATACAAAAATAATGTTTAGGAATTATTATTACGTCTGTTAAGTTATAAGATATCTGGACTTGCACCACGAGAGTAAACATTCCAAACTTTCCCCACGAACTTGGATGTTAAAATAACGCGTTAAAATTCTTTAAAAATATAAGCATGAAGTTACAGGGACTAATATTTACTACCAGCTCATTAGAAATATAATTATCTGAAATTGTATTATTTGACCAAAAAACTTATGTCGAACGACCGCTTCATTTCGAAAAAAAAATCGACGTTTAAATCAAGAGAGGATTTCTTGATCATAAGGACATGCTATTCAATACTTGGAAAGGTGAATCGCTCTTATCCCTACGCCGGTCAAATAATATAGTTTCAAAAGCTAAGTGACATTTCTTCCATATTTGGACGAAAGAAGATCAGTGATCAAGCAGGCTTAGATGGCGAATCATAATTATGCATATACACTTTCGTGTATCATCAATAATTATCAAAGTAAAAATCTTGGGATTTTGATTGGGTTGGCTCGAATGAATATCTTTTGCCTTCCTTCCTTCCTGGACCATTGAACAGTCTAGCGACCTCTACCATCAAAACCATTCATGATTCAAGCGCCCTAGCTATATGTACTGATGTGTAATAATAAGTTTCTTATCCCCCCCCCCCCCCCGATTTCTTGATTTATTTGCAATTTAGAAATTTTCTTTGATAAAAGAGTATTAGCTCGGCTACTTTTTCAAGACAAATCTCGATTATGAATTGTGGCCTCTTACATTCACTTCATTTCAAATAAGGATAAATTAAACCCGTGGTGCATTTCCAGCGAAATTCTGTGAATTACCAAAAATGCATTTTGTATGAGACATTACACGTTGCATGGGAATTACTTCCATAATTATTAATGTTCTTCCTTTACTTAAAGCGCCTCCAATTGATATCACTTTATACACAGCAAGTACTAAGGATGAAAATGGTTTGGCGATCACTCTAATACGGGGGCACTAGACTTTTCTTACAGGATTTTAAGGATCATTACTTGGACCATTTCTCTCTTTTTCTATATCCTATAAGATTTTTTCGAGTATTGGTGTTATGATTATGAATACTAGTGCTAGGAGAAGAAGACGAGGTAGCAGGAGTAGTGGCAGTAGTGGTGGTGGTGATGGTAGTAGTATTGGTAGTAGTAGTAGTACATAAATTTTAAAGCATTATTTTTGCAGCTGCATCAGTCATGTGACTAGCGGTATAAGTAGCATGAGATAATAAAGTGTAGGGTGTAGTAGGTAAAAAATAAAATCAAAACAGTCAAAGCTCAGTTTAGTAGTGTTGGAGAGCTCTTTTTTTTTAGTTTCATCATCATTTTGAAGTGGAGAGCGATGGAGGTTGATTTATCAATAAAAAAAGTCAATGCACACTAGTATTATGACGGTCGTAAAAAATGATTGCGATTGACCATGAAACAAAATACCATCTTTTCTTCCGAAATTAATGAAAAGAAATCGTCATAGTTGTGTGTTTATTATTTACCTCAAAAACATTCTGTTTCCCTTCTTTCTGAAACGGCAAACGAATCTCATTTTCCTAATAAAGACGTATGATAATATGAAGTAAGTCCCGTGAATAAAGACCCAAACCCGTTTGCGAAGGTCATTTCAATGAGAATGAACCATTCGCATTATGTAGAGTAAACAAACAGGTGCGCCGTGACCATTCCCTTGGTTACGGCGCAACGATTGGATGAAAGTTTTATTTCTGCGCAGATCACATTGTGATGTCACGTCAGAAAGTTCGTTGACTTCACAGATTGGCCTATTTTTAGTGACCGGTGGCCCTCAGAAAAGGCGGATACTGACCGTGCTGGGCAAATTCGATCGTCTTGTCTGACGAATTATTGTGTGGCATAATTCTTGTTTTATATCTTGGTTTTGGGGTGTGTTATTTTGGATGCTGAATATTGATTTAGAATGGAGGGGGGGGGTGTGGTGTAGTGAAAAGACATCACATTTTATGGCCATGGTGTCTATTGATATTAAGAATCTAAATACTAAATGAAAAAAGTGTCAGCGCTCTCGGTCACTTTGAATGATCGGACAATCGATTCGCCTCTATTGGTGAAAGAATGTTGGTTCCCTTAGTGAAAATGTGACATTGTTTTGCAGTTGTTGCGGGAGGGGGAGGGGGGGGGGGTGAGTGATAGTTTTATAATTTTGTGGACGAGATACTTTCACTTTATTGTTAAAAGGGAAACTAAATTAAACACTCAAGCAAAAGTTTTCTTTGCCTCCCATTTTAACAATATTCTCTGGAGTTTTTGATAAAAAGGACCTGTACGTTGGGCGCTTAATCAGCCAAAGTCTATATTTTAAAAGTAAAAACAATTACAGTAAAACACAATGGTTCTCACAATCAATAATAATAATAATAATAATAATGATACTCAACAGTTATAACGCGCTTTTCCCACATGGCCCAAAGCGCTCACAATTTCATTTAACTTATTTATACAAACTAAAATTAGAATGACATATTAAATGAAGGCAGTTGTCTAGAACAAAAGGGTTTTAAGAGATTTCTTGAAGGACTCAATTGTTAGGGATTGTCTTATTGTGAGAGGGAGTTTGTTCCATTCCATTGAGGATGCAACGGTGAATGTTCTATCTCCGGTCTGTTTTCTTTTTGTTGGATATGTTAATTTAAGTGGGTCTTCAGAGGATCTAGTTTTTCTACCTGGGACATAAATTTCTAAACAATCAGACAAGTAATTTGGGGCTAGGTTATAGAGAGATTTGTATACAAAGAGAAGTAACTTTAAATTAATACGTTGTCTAATAGGGTGCCAGTGTAAATTATTTAAAAGGGGTTCAGGAGGTGTGTCACGGCGGACTTCAAAAATAAGACGGGCCGCCCAATTTTAGAGGTGCTGGAGACGATTGATGTGAGTTACTGGTATTGAAGAAAGAAGGCCATTACAGAAATCAAGACGAGAAAGGATAAGGGAGCGTGTGGCATGGTTAGCAGCAGTTAATTGATCGATAAACCTACGAATTCTAGTTATGTTCCTCAAATGATATGTGACAGTACAACAAACAATGAAAAAGTAACTCATGTTTTTGTTTTTCTATATGGCAAATGTTGATGAAACGATCTCCTGGATCTTCCAGATTGGTGTGGTTCTAAAAGTCGTAAATTTGATCATGATTTTCTAGCGCTCTAAAATAATAACCATCTATAATGTTTTGTCGGCCTAAAGCGAAAGCCACGACACTGACGGTGGTTTACGCATGCCTGAATAGTCATTTTGTCGTGTATAGATTAATAATCAAGTGTTTTTAATCTAGAAACTCGAACTCCCGTCTCTTTCCCTTTGAAAGAAAATTCTCAAAACGCCAAATACTTGAAAAGGCCTCAGTAATGTTTTATCCCTTCTTCTTCGCTGCTCGGACCAATCCAATACAACTCGAAATCATGATCGCGGCGAAAGTGATATGAATTAGGTTTCTTGGGCGACTGAGAAAGTTCCCGTGAATTTAAACCTATGAAATTTAAAAACTGAGATAGTTCCAGTGATTCTTAAAAAAAGGAGAGATTGTCAATATGTCTGTCTGTAATTGGACTACATTGAATCGTACATTACCCCTCTCATACAAAAATAATGTTTAGGAATTATTATTACGTCTGTTAAGTTATAAGATATCTGGACTTGCACCACGAGAGTAAACATTCCAAACTTTCCCCACGAACTTGGATGTTAAAATAACGCGTTAAAATTCTTTAAAAATATAAGCATGAAGTTACAGGGACTAATATTTACTACCAGCTCATTAGAAATATAATTATCTGAAATTGTATTATTTGACCAAAAAACTTATGTCGAACGACCGCTTCATTTCGAAAAAAAAATCGACGTTTAAATCAAGAGAGGATTTCTTGATCATAAGGACATGCTATTCAATACTTGGAAAGGTGAATCGCTCTTATCCCTACGCCGGTCAAATAATATAGTTTCAAAAGCTAAGTGACATTTCTTCCATATTTGGACGAAAGAAGATCAGTGATCAAGCAGGCTTAGATGGCGAATCATAATTATGCATATACACTTTCGTGTATCATCAATAATTATCAAAGTAAAAATCTTGGGATTTTGATTGGGTTGGCTCGAATGAATATCTTTTGCCTTCCTTCCTTCCTGGACCATTGAACAGTCTAGCGACCTCTACCATCAAAACCATTCATGATTCAAGCGCCCTAGCTATATGTACTGATGTGTAATAATAAGTTTCTTATCCCCCCCCCCCCCCCCCGATTTCTTGATTTATTTGCAATTTAGAAATTTTCTTTGATAAAAGAGTATTAGCTCGGCTACTTTTTCAAGACAAATCTCGATTATGAATTGTGGCCTCTTACATTCACTTCATTTCAAATAAGGATAAATTAAACCCGTGGTGCATTTCCAGCGAAATTCTGTGAATTACCAAAAATGCATTTTGTATGAGACATTACACGTTGCATGGGAATTACTTCCATAATTATTAATGTTCTTCCTTTACTTAAAGCGCCTCCAATTGATATCACTTTATACACAGCAAGTACTAAGGATGAAAATGGTTTGGCGATCACTCTAATACGGGGGCACTAGACTTTTCTTACAGGATTTTAAGGATCATTACTTGGACCATTTCTCTCTTTTTCTATATCCTATAAGATTTTTTCGAGTATTGGTGTTATGATTATGAATACTAGTGCTAGGAGAAGAAGACGAGGTAGCAGGAGTAGTGGCAGTAGTGGTGGTGGTGATGGTAGTAGTATTGGTAGTAGTAGTAGTACATAAATTTTAAAGCATTATTTTTGCAGCTGCATCAGTCATGTGACTAGCGGTATAAGTAGCATGAGATAATAAAGTGTAGGGTGTAGTAGGTAAAAAATAAAATCGAAACAGTCAAAGCTCAGTTTAGTAGTGTTGGAGAGCTCTTTTTTTTTAGTTTCATCATCATTTTGAAGTGGAGAGCGATGGAGGTTGATTTATCAATAAAAAAAGTCAATGCACACTAGTATTATGACGGTCGTAAAAAATGATTGCGATTGACCATGAAACAAAATACCATCTTTTCTTCCGAAATTAATGAAAAGAAATCGTCATAGTTGTGTGTTTATTATTTACCTCAAAAACATTCTGTTTCCCTTCTTTCTGAAACGGCAAACGAATCTCATTTTCCTAATAAAGACGTATGATAATATGAAGTAAGTCCCGTGAATAAAGACCCAAACCCGTTTGCGAAGGTCATTTCAATGAGAATGAACCATTCGCAATATTATGTAGAGTAAACAAACAGGTGCGCCGTGACCATTCCCTTGGTTACGGCGCAACGATTGGATGAAAGTTTTATTTCTGCGCAGATCACATTGTGATGTCACGTCAGAAAGTTCGTTGACTTCACAGATTGGCCTATTTTTAGTGACCGGTGGCCCTCAGAAAAGGCGGATACTGACCGTGCTGGGCAAATTCGATCGTCTTGTCTGACGAATTATTGTGTGGCATAATTCTTGTTTTATATCTTGGTTTTGGGGTGTGTTATTTTGGATGCTGAATATTGATTTAGAATGGAGGGGGGGGGGTGTGGTGTAGTGAAAAGACATCACATTTTATGGCCATGGTGTCTATTGATATTAAGAATCTAAATACTAAATGAAAAAAGTGTCAGCGCTCTCGGTCACTTTGAATGATCGGACAATCGATTCGCCTCTATTGGTGAAAGAATGTTGGTTCCCTTAGTGAAAATGTGACATTGTTTTGCAGTTGTTGCGGGAGGGGGAGGGGGGGGGGGGTGAGTGATAGTTTTATAATTTTGTGGACGAGATACTTTCACTTTATTGTTAAAAGGGAAACTAAATTAAACACTCAAGCAAAAGTTTTCTTTGCCTCCCATTTTAACAATATTCTCTGGAGTTTTTGATAAAAAGGACCTGTACGTTGGGCGCTTAATCAGCCAAAGTCTATATTTTAAAAGTAAAAACAATTACAGTAAAACACAATGGTTCTCACAATCAATAATAATAATAATAATAATAATGATACTCAACAGTTATAACGCGCTTTTCCCACATGGCCCAAAGCGCTCACAATTTCATTTAACTTATTTATACAAACTAAAATTAGAATGACATATTAAATGAAGGCAGTTGTCTAGAACAAAAGGGTTTTAAGAGATTTCTTGAAGGACTCAATTGTTAGGGATTGTCTTATTGTGAGAGGGAGTTTGTTCCATTCCATTGAGGATGCAACGGTGAATGTTCTATCTCCGGTCTGTTTTCTTTTTGTTGGATATGTTAATTTAAGTGGGTCTTCAGAGGATCTAGTTTTTCTACCTGGGACATAAATTTCTAAACAATCAGACAAGTAATTTGGGGCTAGGTTATAGAGAGATTTGTATACAAAGAGAAGTAACTTTAAATTAATACGTTGTCTAATAGGGTGCCAGTGTAAATTATTTAAAAGGGGTTCAGGAGGTGTGTCACGGCGGACTTCAAAAATAAGACGGGCCGCCCAATTTTAGAGGTGCTGGAGACGATTGATGTGAGTTACTGGTATTGAAGAAAGAAGGCCATTACAGAAATCAAGACGAGAAAGGATAAGGGAGCGTATGGCATGGTTAGCAGCAGTTAATTGATCGATAAACCTACGAATTCTAGTTATGTTCCTCAAATGATATGTGACAGTACAACAAACAATGAAAAAGTAACTCATGTTTTTGTTTTTCTATATGGCAAATGTTGATGAAACGATCTCCTGGATCTTCCAGATTGGTGTGGTTCTAAAAGTCGTAAATTTGATCATGATTTTCTAGCGCTCTAAAATAATAACCATCTATAATGTTTTGTCGGCCTAAAGCGAAAGCCACGACACTGACGGTGGTTTACGCATGCCTGAATAGTCATTTTGTCGTGTATAGATTAATAATCAAGTGTTTTTAATCTAGAAACTCGAACTCCCGTCTCTTTCCCTTTGAAAGAAAATTCTCAAAACGCCAAATACTTGAAAAGGCCTCAGTAATGTTTTATCCCTTCTTCTTCGCTGCTCGGACCAATCCAATACAACTCGAAATCATGATCGCGGCGAAAGTGATATGAATTAGGTTTCTTGGGCGACTGAGAAAGTTCCCGTGAATTTAAACCTATGAAATTTAAAAACTGAGATAGTTCCAGTGATTCTTAAAAAAAGGAGAGATTGTCAATATGTCTGTCTGTAATTGGACTACATTGAATCGTACATTACCCCTCTCATACAAAAATAATGTTTAGGAATTATTATTACGTCTGTTAAGTTATAAGATATCTGGACTTGCACCACGAGAGTAAACATTCCAAACTTTCCCCACGAACTTGGATGTTAAAATAACGCGTTAAAATTCTTTAAAAATATAAGCATGAAGTTACAGGGACTAATATTTACTACCAGCTCATTAGAAATATAATTATCTGAAATTGTATTATTTGACCAAAAAACTTATGTCGAACGACCGCTTCATTTCGAAAAAAAAATCGACGTTTAAATCAAGAGAGGATTTCTTGATCATAAGGACATGCTATTCAATACTTGGAAAGGTGAATCGCTCTTATCCCTACGCCGGTCAAATAATATAGTTTCAAAAGCTAAGTGACATTTCTTCCATATTTGGACGAAAGAAGATCAGTGATCAAGCAGGCTTAGATGGCGAATCATAATTATGCATATACACTTTCGTGTATCATCAATAATTATCAAAGTAAAAATCTTGGGATTTTGATTGGGTTGGCTCGAATGAATATCTTTTGCCTTCCTTCCTTCCTGGACCATTGAACAGTCTAGCGACCTCTACCATCAAAACCATTCATGATTCAAGCGCCCTAGCTATATGTACTGATGTGTAATAATAAGTTTCTTATCCCCCCCCCCCCCCCCCCCCGATTTCTTGATTTATTTGCAATTTAGAAATTTTCTTTGATAAAAGAGTATTAGCTCGGCTACTTTTTCAAGACAAATCTCGATTATGAATTGTGGCCTCTTACATTCACTTCATTTCAAATAAGGATAAATTAAACCCGTGGTGCATTTCCAGCGAAATTCTGTGAATTACCAAAAATGCATTTTGTATGAGACATTACACGTTGCATGGGAATTACTTCCATAATTATTAATGTTCTTCCTTTACTTAAAGCGCCTCCAATTGATATCACTTTATACACAGCAAGTACTAAGGATGAAAATGGTTTGGCGATCACTCTAATACGGGGGCACTAGACTTTTCTTACAGGATTTTAAGGATCATTACTTGGACCATTTCTCTCTTTTTCTATATCCCTATAAGATTTTTTCGAGTATTGGTGTTATGATTATGAATACTAGTGCTAGGAGAAGAAGACGAGGTAGCAGGAGTAGTGGCAGTAGTGGTGGTGGTGATGGTAGTAGTATTGGTAGTAGTAGTAGTACATAAATTTTAAAGCATTATTTTTGCAGCTGCATCAGTCATGTGACTAGCGGTATAAGTAGCATGAGATAATAAAGTGTAGGGTGTAGTACGTAAAAAATAAAATCAAAACAGTCAAAGCTCAGTTTAGTAGTGTTGGAGAGCTCTTTTTTTTTAGTTTCATCATCATTTTGAAGTGGAGAGCGATGGAGGTTGATTTATCAATAAAAAAAAGTCAATGCACACTAGTATTATGACGGTCGTAAAAAATGATTGCGATTGACCATGAAACAAAATACCATCTTTTCTTCCGAAATTAATGAAAATAAATCGTCATAGTTAAGTGTTTATTATTTACCTCAAAAACATTCTGTTTCCCTTCTTTCTGAAACGGCAAACGAATCTCATTTTCCTAATAAAGACGTATGATAATATGAAGTAAGTCCCGTGAATAAAGACCCAAACCCGTTTGCGAAGGTCATTTCAATGAGAATGAACCATTCGCATTATGTAGAGTAAACAAACAGGTGCGCCGTGACCATTCCCTTGGTTACGGCGCAATGATTGGATGAAAGTTTTATTTCTGCGCAGATCACATTGTGATGTCACGTCAGAAAGTTCGTTGACTTCACAGATTGGCCTATTTTTAGTGACCGGTGGCCCTCAGAAAAGGCGGATACTGACCGTGCTGGGCATATTCGATCGTCTTGTCTGACGAATTATTGTGTGGCATCCTCCTTGTTTTATATGTTGGTTTTGGGGTGTGTTATTTTGGATGATGTTAGTTAGACAACTATATACAGAACTAAAGATGAACTGCAGAAATAAAGACAACTACTTTGAGCGGCCGATCGGGGAAAATATGGCTGAAAAAAAATCCCCCCCCCCTATTAGCGAAGGCTGGATCCGCCCCTGTACTGTGGTGATAGCAAACAAAACAAAACAAACAAACACAAAATCAAACAAGCAACAACAAGAAGCTACGAATGAAGACGAAGGAGAAGAAAAATGGACGTCCGCGGCAGTTCACCCGCCACTACTCTCAGAAAAGACATAGGCGGATCCAAGAGGGGCCCGAGGGGTCCAACCCATCCCCCCTCCCCATTGGCGGAGCAAACTTAAAAGAAGAAAAAGGTGGAAAGAAAAAAAGGGAAAAGAGAGGAGAAAAAAGGGAAAACATAAGAGAAGGAAGACGAGTGAATAAATTAAGATGAGTAAAGACTTGGAAAATAATTAAAAAAAATCTTTCATATCACTTTTATTATAAAACTTTCGCTCGCGCTTCGCGCTCTAATTGCCTTTTCGGTGAATTACATATCTTGCTCAATATGGAGCTTAAAAAAATCAAATTTTGAAGTCAATATTCAAAACATATTTCAGCTCGGAAATCGAACTTTCATTGTTTTGTTCGATTTATAAATCAATACTTAAAAAGTGCTTTGTGAAAATTTATCTTTTAAGGTCTGAATAATATTAAAATTTTCTGCTCGCGCTGCGTATTCGCAAAAATGATTTGTCAGGTACCTATCTTTTTCTTGTATTCCATAAAGTTCTCAAAATATCCCTATTTAGGTAAGATTGTCAAAACGTATCTGCTAGCGCTGCACGCTCGCATTTTGATTGGTGAATTATGTATTATCTCAATATTAATTATAAACAAACTACTTAAAATCTCCATTTCATGACAGTTTATTAATAATTTCGGCACGCGATTTGCGCTCGCATTGATTGTTGAAAATGTATCAACTCATGTATCTTAAATAGAAAAATGTTTTAAATGTCCCGTTTTCAGGCCATAATATTAACAAATTTTGCGCTCTCTTTAGGCTTATTAGATTCATAAATAAGATAATAATTTAATAATCAAATCGTCCCCTTTTCAGAATGGAATATCGACAAGTTTCATCTCGCGCTTAGGAAGAGAAAAAGGAAGATAATCATCATTTTGATATGATGACATAATGTTCTTAGAATGTCCCGGTTCTATGTCAAACTCAAAGTAATAATAATGAAACATAATTATCAGCTCTCTTTTTGACTGTGATCCATATCCACCTCACAATTTTCCTACAAAGTGTTTGAAATACAGAGCTTACATTGACCCCTTTTCAGATTGGTATATTAAATATTTTAAGCTCGCGATTTATAGATTTGCATGACAAAAAAGTACTAATTCTGATTCTAGGTCGAAATCTGAAACACGCGCGCGCATGTATATTCAGATACACAGCTTGTTCTCTATTCAAATCATTGTCCAGTATCAAATCAAGATATTACAAATTTTCTGCTCGCGCTATGCGCTCACATTATATTAATGTAGGAAGATTTTCAATTACTCATCCTTTTCGTGATTTACAAAACATGAATAGAGTCAGAGTGTCCCATGTTAAGGTGTAAATCTCGATTTTTTTCCTCTCGCGCTTCGCGCTCATGTCAATTGTTTAGTTATATACTTATGTCCATTTTACGATTACAAAAAGTGCCTAGAATTTCCATTCTTCAGGTAAAAATGACAAAATTTTTGCTCGCGCTTCGTACTCGCATTCTTTGATTGTTGAAATATGTAATGTCTTCATGGTTTACTGCAAGTAGCCGTTAACAGATCCTGTTTTGATCAGATCAAAACGTATATTAAAAATTTATTTTCGCGCTTCGCATTCGCCGTAATTATTTACTTGGATAAACATCTGAGCTCGTTTAGGATCACAAACATTTCCCAGAATCACTAGCGTACCTACGGGGGGGGGGGGGGGGGGCAGAGGGGGCAGTCTGCCCCCCCCCCTGACGAGCCACAACCCATGCAAAGGACGTATCCCTGCCCCCCCCCCCTGACGAGCTTGAAGACTTTTTTTTTTTTTTGCTTGTCAAATTTTTTTCTGGTACGAAATCCTTCATTTGTGATTGAAGACCTTTTTTTTTTTTTTTTTTTTTTTGCTTGTCAATTTTTTTTCTGGTACGAAATCCTTCATTTGTGATTGAAGACCTTTCTTTTTTTTTTTGGCTTGTCAAATTTTTTGGCGGACGGTTTTGCCCCCCCCTGTGAAAAATCCCAGGTACGCCACTGCCCAGAATGTTTAAATTTTAGGACAAAATGCATGAAACAAACAGACAAAAAAAATATATATATATTTCTCGCGCTTCGCGCTCGCACTTTTACATAAAGGTTTATGAGATTATTGAATATTTGATGTTGATTTATAAAAATAAAACTTAGAAGTGACTACTCCTTACAAAGAAACAAACAAATCAACTTCGAGCGGCCGATCGGGGGAAATATGGCTGAAAAAATTCCGGGCCCCTGGTGGGCAGTGGCGAAGGCTTGATCCGCCCTGAAAAAGATGAGAGAGAGAGAGAGGGGGGGGGGGGAAGGGGCGAACAAGCAGTACGGGGACGGGACAGCGGATCCCTCATTCTTTTATTTATTTATTTGTTATCAATTTACGCAGGCGCGGTTCTAGACTGTAAGTTTTTTTTTATGGGGGGGGGGGGCTTCTGGGGGCTTGATAAATTTTCGATGTTGGTTTATTCTAATACAATGAAAAAGGCCTATTGTGGGTAGCCTTATACTGACCAAGCAGCTCCCCCCTCGGCCCCTCCCCGAATAAAAGCATTCCTAATATTATGCGAGGGAGTGTAGCGACCGAGCGAGAAAATTTTCGAATTTGAGTAGTAAAAAACTTTGATTTTAGAGCACTTGAGAACATGAATGGAATTCATTAAAGGGATGGTCCAGGCTGGAGAGATTTTCATATCTGATTAAATAGAGTAAACTTCACAGAACAAAATGATGAAAATTTGAACAAAATCGGATAACATATATAACAAAGTTAGTGAATTTTAAAGATTTGCATCATTCCGGTGAAACAGTTCGAGGCATGTCTTTATGAATATTCATTAGGTGGGCTGATGATGTCATATCTTCACTTGTTCTTTTGTATTTCATTATATGAAATTAGGCCTATGCAAACGGCCATATATATATATATACAGTGCGTATAAAAAAACGGGACAGATTTGAAAAGTCTATAAAATTTTTGTTTCAAATTATTATCTCTATATTTTGGTGTCAATAGGTGCTCTAAGGTCTTATCCTTCAAATACCATTAAAATAACACGGAATGTTTTTGTCTGGGGTTTAAAAGGAGGCTTGCGCCAAAATGGCATAAAATGATAAATATGATGGTCGGACTTTTTGCTAATCAGCAGACTTCCTCTCAACCTTTACATTATCTTTGCCATAATTTTCGAATTATGCGGTCAAAATTCGTTTCCAAATCTTCTTGTTTGCTTGAATAGTTCTGTTGTTCTTCCTTTTTAGTAAGTTCTAGCTCTTTCAGCTTTGAATATTCCTTCTTTAGGCAAGAACAATTTTTTTAAACCGAAGTATGGAAGAGCGTGTATTTTTTCTTTCAAATCCTTTCATTGTGTGCTACAAAGGTTATGGTGCCTTTGACATACTGATGGGTGGGGGGTCGGGGTGCCCCCCCCCAAAAAAAAATCATGACTTACAAAATAAGTGGAAAGGAAAATAACAGAAAACATATAAAAGTGAAATATGATATCATTTTCGGAATATTATATCAAAATCACAAAATTTGATATTTTAATAAAAAAATTGAATTTTTTTTGCTTGCTCACTTCACAACTTTTTAATACATTTTACCCGATCTGCCATATCTTGCTCCTTCAAAATCGACTCAATAGGCTACACCAATGCCATTGAAAGACATTAACCTTTCCTGTTTGTCCTGCCAAGCACGTAATTAAACCGTTTGGTGAACAGGTGAAAAGGATTCAATAACCCCTTGAAAATAGGATTCATGTCTTTTACAGGTACCATAACATAATTTGTTTCATATAGTAAAAGGATTTGAATAATTGCGAATTCTCCCAATTAATAATGCAAATCTTCTTACTTGGGTTGACAAAAAGTCTTCTTAGCTACTTATGAAGGAAAATTCAAAGGTAAAAGAAGTTTAAATGAAGAAAAAAAATCAGGTAAATAAATAAATTTGTAAATGAAATTTGACAGCATAATTTGAAAATTATGGCAAAGATAATGAAAAGATTAAGAGGTCTGCTTATTGGCCAAAAGTCTAATCATCAAATTTATCATTTCTGCCATTTTGGCGCAAGCCTCTTTTTGAACCCCCGACAAAAACGTCCCATGCTCGCTCAAGCATAAACAAAATATATTTTTTAAATTGCATTTCAAAGATAAGATATCAGAGCATCTATTAACATCAAAATATAGATATAATGATTTGAAACAAAATTTTTATAGACTTTTCAAAACTGTCCTTTTTTTATTATACGCACTGTATAGCCCGATTCCTCGATCTCTCCATCCATTCATTTGATCATTTGTTGATGTTTTTTTCATTTTATTTATCTCTTCATTTATTTTTGCTTCCTCGGCCCTGATTAAGTAACGTTTGGAGCTGTCCTGACAATGCTTCCTCCGGGAAGGATCCCGAGAAGCTTTTAAACTGAACCGGTTTCTGACGGTCTGTTCCATCCATCCAATTCTATGGTTCCAATCCGACCTGTTCTTTTGTTATTTTTTCTGGTTTGTAGCATTTGTTTTGACGCGTAGAAAACCGCAGTTCAAGGAACCTTTTGTTATGAAACGATCAGCTGAACACCTACCGTCCATCACCCGCGCCTTGGTAACAAAAATTACGATTTGCGCATGACGTTTTTGGTGATTGACCAATCGGAGCTCGAGTTCGCCCTGACAGACCTCTATTGCGCAACGTTTTGGAGATTCTTTGGATTGCCATCTTCTGTAATTTTACGGAAATATTGCACGGAATTTTCCGTTGAAATGGGTTTTATCAACCAGACTTCGTATACATTTGTGGAAAGATAGCAACGCAGGACTGCTGTGATTCGTAAGTATAACTTAAAATTTACGGAGAGGTCTCGTCATAATGTAATTTGTGGGTATTTTCCGCCACAGAAGACACCATGGTATTACTGACGACGATATGGAATTGAAAAAGACTGATGACCAGATGACATGACATGAGTAACCAGCTGATTGCCTAGGCTAGGCTACATCATGTACACGGGTATAGCCTATACGGTACTAGTAATGATGGGAGTCGGGTGTCCGGACACTTTATATTTTTGAAGCCTTCTTTTTTGTCTTTGGATTACACTAAAAATATGAATTCAATAGTTGTAATCATCTTCTAATTTGTTCTCTATAATATTTCCTAACACTTTGTACCGGTACCGGTACTAAATTTTCAAAAAATTGATCAAACTTTGCTTGTATAAGTATAACTATAAGTTGTAAATTTTTCCAAATGACTTTCTAAAATTGATCGTTCGGACACACAACAACTGGGTATACGTAGCCAGGCGGCCTGGCTAGGTATACGGTATATCACCCAACGTTCTATGCCTATAATATCATATGCCAATATGTTGACATTGTAATTTTCTTCATCTGCAGCCGAGCTACATGTAACAACACATTAGTCATTATACTAGCTAGCTGAGCTGAGCTGCACCAGTTAGCCTTGAAGTTGAGGACTCTGACTGAGTCTGATGATATTTTTAATATTTGACATATGGTGAGACTACCACATATCGACCACCTCTTTTGAAACCGACCACCTTGCGCGCGTTAAAATTATTGCGTATTACAAACGATACGCGCGGGAGAGTAGGCGCAGTGTCCATAGAAACGGTAAGAATCGATTTTACGAGAAAAAAAGAAGCAACAAAAAGTAAAAATTTAGTAGAATTAATCAAAATTGTATTGACCAGACCCAATTCCCGCTGAAAAACCAAGAAATCCGATAGGAAACGGCTTTAGAACAAATATCCGTCGTCAATCGTCGAATCATGTGCCGGAGCTCGCAGTGGAAGTAGTGAGACGATCATTTAGCATGTTGACATCATAGAACTGATTTGGAAGAGTAAAAATATTTCGCCACCGCGACAAGAATCGGCCGTAAACTTAGTGTATCGCGGGTGGTCGGTTTCAAAAGACGGGTGCAAATGAGCAAATGTAAAATCATCGTATTCGTTGTTCGTCGATATATACGCGGATTGAATCGGAGTCGCCGAGCGAAACATGGGAATCTGATCTGCTCAATTTTCTGCACAAATGGGACTAAAACTGGGTAAAATTGATGAATATTTTCGCAGATACAATGCTGAGAAGATTAGGTGGTCGATAAGGGGTAGTTCCAACCATACATGTACGCCTAGGGCCTAGTCCTACTCCTAGACCTAGTCACTAATACGAGGTTAGTATATATATACTAACCTTGTACAAGGGACCGTGTTTCAACCTGGATTTCGAAGTAGTCGGCAAACATCGCTTCATTGCTGAAGTAATATTTGCCGAAACTCCTTCTCGCTACGCACCAGGGCTCTTTCCGGTATTAAAGTAGCAATAACATAAGAAAATTATACATTACATATGAATTATGATTTGGAAATAATTTCATTACAAAAAGAGCAAATTTCGCTTACCTCGGCCTAGCAAGTGACTTCGTTTGTCTCTTCTACGGAAATACAAGGAAGCCCGTTGGTGGCGCTAATGTTAAATTTCACAACCTTGATTCAGCTCCTCGGTAATTTATAACTGTGTCTAAATTCTTTGAATGCGCAATTCTTATGATTAATTTACTAATTATGGGCACCAATAAATGAAATACCTTCAAAAACATAATTCAAGATTACTATTTTAGTATTGGCGATGATAACACTTTTTTGCAATTAATTTAAAACGATGACTAATTAAAAAAAATGAAATAAATACACATGCCTGGAACGAAACCAGCAGTACAAGCTTTAACGAACGTCAATAATACGGTATACCAAAGTCTATACAATGAAAAGATTGGACACTTCACGGACTTCGTGTAATGCCTTGCGTCGATTTGCATGTAAAATAGTGTACCGGTAGGTGCCTAGTCTTTCCCTTGTCGTGTCTTTGATATGAATATAAATTGCGCGCCCTCTTTAGGCGAAAATTGATATCCGCGCTGACCAATTTTTATCTCTGTGAAATCTTCACTAAAGATCAAGAAAATATACATATTTTTAAAAAGAAACTTCAAGGAGAAGTCACGGAAGGATCTAAATGATTCGGTAAGTGTCGTCTAGCAGAATGTGAAATACCAGATTATGCGTGATATTTTATGTTGGCAAAAGCCCAGTATACAGTGTATTTTGGATGTGTCGTGTGTGTCGCGTGCATATGACTGATATTCCTTCGCACGCGAGATGATATGAACCCATGGGTGAGTCCTAGTAGATTCTATACGGTACTTTTTCAAAGACAAAGCCAAACAAACATTACAAATATTAATTGGTTATAGCCAGCTTGGTGTTGATGCGGCAGAAAGCTGCAGTGCCGAGTTCCTGTGAGAGTTACTTTAAATCAGAATCAGAATCAGAAAAAGGCCAAAACAAAGCCTTGAAAATAAAAGGCTTGAATTTCCCTTCCCATACTTGCCTAGGGTAAGGCTATAAAGCGGGATGTACGCCTATAGTTTTAAACAAAGATGGATTTCCCTAACTTAGAAATCCAGGCATGCCGAAATCAATCTTTAATTAAACCTACAAATCACATAAATTTGTTGCATTTTTTATAGATCTAACGTTAGATCTACAGTCCATTAATTGTCATTGACATGTTAACCCAGGCTCGTCCGTGTAATACTAGGCAGACCGGGTACCTCTTCTAAATTGCAAAATGGGGTAGAATGGGGTCACAATTGCACTCTAAAAAGGGGAAAAATAAATTATGCGCTTACATGTACCTCGATTATAGGGATGAAGGTCTATTGTGACACAGAATCCTGACAACGAGGCACAAACTGGACCCTCAAAAAAAAGGAAAAGTTTTGTCTCGTTCGTTCTCTTTCTGTCAAAATTGAAAACAAAATGGCCGATCGATACCAAAACGAACGCAAAATAGACGTCTAACTTTTCCTTTTTTGAGGGTCCAGTTTGTGCCTGGTAAGAACTAAAAACCTCTCATTTTTCATATTTACATACACTGTACATGTACACTATTAGACATTTTTTTTGCATCTTCATATATGCAGGTGAAGGTGTATACAAGGCTCCACATTAACTTTTTTTGGTGGTGGCCCGTTCGGGCCACCAAAACCTTCAAATAATTATTTTTGGTGGCCCGATATCAAAGTCTGGTGGCCCGAAAAGTATAAAGAAAAACATTAATTTAAAATGAATAAAACAAACTTCTGAAATATTAATTCTGCAGCCACTACCACCAAGTTACTTTCACTTTGTACATCTTGTATGTAAATCTTGTTTGCTGTTATTTTACTTTGCTAATTGATTTGTGGTAATATATAAATTGTTCTATCGTTGTAAATTAATATGAAATGATTGAAAGAGAATAAAAGAATTGTATTGTTCCAAAGGTTGTGTGGACTTTCGATTTTTCCTTTCTTCCTATTTGAATCCTAAAACCTAGATTATGCAGGCCCCACATCTAGTTTATTTTCTCTTCCAGCATATTATAGCAGGAGAAAATCACAGAAATATGCTGCAAAATTAGAACAATGCATAAAAAGGGGGAAACAAACAATAATAATTTTTATTTAGTATATTAAAAAAAAGAAAACAAAAATAATAAAATAAAAAAAATAAAACAAAAGAAAGAAAATGAAGAAAGAAAAAAACAAAGAACAGGAAAAAAAGAAAAGAAAAAATTTAGAGGAAAAAAAACAAAAAATGAAAGAAAAATTAATAAAACAAAATTTATAAAAAAAATTGGAAAATTTATAATTATTTTTCAGTAGAAACATATTCTTTAATCAGGCATATTCAATAGGAAGGGGTATAAATGGTTTAACCACTATAAAAAAAAATGAAAGAAAAAAAATAAGAAAATGGCATAAGTTATATCTGGAAAAAACAGTGTGAGAAAAGTCCTTCCCTATATTTGACAAATGCTGGAAAAATTCACATTTCATATCAATGAAATGCCTTCCCAAAGTATTTACTTCCTCAAGAGTGGTTTAAGAAGTCATTTATAAAAAGAAATAAAGAAACTGTGTGCTTATTTTTGGCTAGAAAAGACACAGCTTCGGAAGAAACAAAGTATCAACATACAATACAAATGCACACGTGGGACTGTGATGTACTCACCTATGTGTTTTATGTGCATTATTGCATTTGGAAATCGGTCTTTTTGAGTCAAAAGAGAGGTCATAATTCCTCTTTTAAATGCTTGCAAATAATCAGGTTACACCAGATTTTAGTAATATGGACTGTAGAAGGGCATTTCATAGGTGTAAAATGTGACTTTGACGTAGATTTTCAAAGTACTGTGGAAGATTTCTTAGGCTTAGCAGCAACATTTCGTATCGCAGCTCCCTGAGTCTGAGTAGTCTGCTAGCGCACAGCTAACTAGCTGCATGCAGTGGTTTAATGCCATGCAAAGCTCTCGCCAGACGGCCGGCACAGCCGGCTGGATAATAGTTTACTGTATGCTATGGCGGTAGGCCTACATACTGTCATGACTATGCAATCTTTGTGTGTAGATTAACAAAAAGGGCGCATGACGAATTGACTTGCAATTTGAACTGTAGAAAGTTGATAAATGCGTGCAAAATCGGGAGAAAAATTGCGCTACTTTGAAAATTATTGGTTGCCCGACTCGGGCCACCAAAACTTAACATTTTTTCAATAATGGTTGCCCGAGGTGAATTTCTAGTGGCCCCGGGCCACCGGGCCACCGCTTATGTCGAGCCTTGGTGTATATATAAATAAAATGTAACAAATTTATGTGATTTGTAGGTTAAAAGATGGAAATCCATCTTTGTTTATACATGTATATCCTGCTTAGGCAAGTATGGGAATTAGGGTTTCAAGGCTTTGTGATGAAAAAGTATACCTCTGTCAAAATATTAAAAAATATCATCACAGAGTCCTCAAGGCTAATGCAGTGTCATCAATCTAAACTAAAAAAACACAATATGATTAATACTAGTCTACATGTGTAGAATCTAGTAGTAATTGTTGCCCGACTCACAATTTAGGTTGCCCCTGGCCACCGGGCCACTGCTAATGTCGAGCCCTGTGTATGGTGTAACATGAATGTCCACACAATGTTTTGAAAGTCAGTTGCTACATGTAGCTAGGCAAGTGAGAGTCTGTGGGGGAAAGGGCAAGACTTATGTCCCCCCACCCCCGTACGGTATACCAAAATATGGCTTTATTTCGTCAAATTATCGAGTGTGTGCAATTCCCTATGGCATCGGTTTATATTTCAGTCAGAAAAATAAATCCACTGTACTCTTGGAGACTAAACTAGTCGTAATATAATCACTGTGAAACCCACAACTTTCAGCAATTCCTGCTCACTCACGCTGTATTTATGCTTCCACAGCGTAGACAGAATCAGCGTTTTCAAACCTTTCAAAACACCGATTCCAAACGTGGTTCTGGAGGTGCTAATGCTTAATTTTTCAGAGGCTAAATCGCGATCTGCAGCTGGCTTTGCATCGTAATTTTTGTCGAGCAGGTAAGCGAGGTCAAATTGGGCACACCCTTTTTCGAAAGGTTTTTTTTTCCGAGTGTAATGTTATGGTCGACAATTATTTTAACTTCAAACAATTTTCGATCTTTAAGTATTGCATTGAGCTACCGTACTTGACATAGCTATAGAATTTTCACCATGGTGAGGATGATAGTAGGATAAAATAAAGAATATTAAAGTATACATATTAAGAAAATAATAAGACATCTATTTGTTTATGCTACTAGGGCTTTTGGCTCAGTGATGTCTCCTCATTAAACTCATGTTCCCTTTTTTTGGTGTAAATCTCAATTAGAGTATTTAGCAATAACAAGTGATAGTACTTAACTTTGCAATGTATACATTGACATTAATAGAACCAGAGAGAGATGAGAGGTAATGCCGTCGAGGTAGAACCATGCAAAGTTCTGTATTTGCCCACGGATTTTTATCTCACACGAAGCATGTACCAAATGACGTCATACATGTTTACGATCGCGGTCCTGTTTATACTTCCACTGAAGGTCTGATTCTGGTCAAACAACCTTTAGAAAGCCACCTTTTTGTATTTAAGTTTACGATCGGTGTTCTGAAACGTCGTTTAAATGAAAGTAAGCATGGATGTAACCGTGTTTTGGACTAATCAGGTATGAAAACGCCGATTCTGGCCTGAAAAGTGGAAGCATAAACACAGCCTTTAATAGTAAGTAAGACGACAGATTAGAGATGCACCGTTCTGCAACCAGTTCAAATCTTAGGCCAATCTGGAGTATGACAGTAGAAAAAAAGATAAAAAGATAAAAATCGTGAGGGATTTTGTTGTAGATTTTTTTGTAGGAGGTCATATCAATATTTTGATTTGAGTTTTGTTTCTATAGCTCATCTATGATGGAAATAAGAAACAATACATACATGTATAAACACTTAAAATTTTATGTACACAATAAAAATCTTGTTTACCGGTAATCTGATAGAGCAAGCCAACCTCAACAAAAAAAGTTGAGTTGAAAAAAAAGAAAAATCAACAAACATTCATGTTTATAAAATGGTTGAAATCGAATGTTGAATTCGAGTTATTTCCTTTCAAAATGTCACAAAAATATTTAGACCTAGAGTTATACGTACATGTAGTATGCACAACACAAGGATAAAAGAGAGTCAATGATGTCACTCACTAAATATCTTTTGTATTGTTTGAATCATGCAATATGTAAGTTTCTGCAGATTTGACTTACATGTACTCATCATTTGCTAATTCTACTACATGTTTTGAAGTCAAACTTTGTTTTATGATGGGGAGAATACATGTAGTACTATGTGATGTTCCTCAGTGCGAATAGTTTTAGCCTGTTCCGAGAATGGGTCATTGTATATTTGTTTTATATCCCTTCCACTCTTTAATACCATTGTACAGCGAAACGATTTTTAATAAGTCGATATAGAACAATCGTTGAGATGTTTAAAATAATAAGTCTTGCCGTATGGATCGTCTGTTCAGCGAGCGCACCTGGTTAGTGCAGCTCGCCGAAAGTTTCCCGTGGCATGCAGTGGAGAGTACCGTTTGGCTGAACAGCGCTCTGCATCGCGCCGCACAGCTCGCGAATCGCGAGGTAGGGGGGTAAAAAAAACGTATAGTTTACTTTTTCCCTAGGGAAAAAATGGACTATGCGTGACGTCAGCAAGGAAAATGAACTATTTCATGGCAAACGTTTTTCGTAGTAAAACTATTCTTTTTCTTTTTGTGTACACTCTCAATACAACAATCTTAAGTCTTAAAGGTACATGTATATAATATCATGTATGTATTTAAAGTTCATCAGTTTGTAATGTGCACAGTCTGCACTATCTTCACATACATGTAGTATGCTCTAGCAGTGTTGAATGTATCAGAAGTCTCAATCCTTGAAGACTTCCGTCTTGCCAGTTCATGTTATAATCACACCTCTCTATTCTGATCAGGGGTTTCCTTCCCCTCTACAGGTGCTTGCCAAGGAAAAAAAGGGGGGGGGGGCCCGATGCAGGAGGGGGTGATCGGGAAAATACAGGGATATAAAGAGACATCATGGTACAGGTGCCTGCCAAGGAAAAGGGGGGGGGGGAGAGTTTGGGAGAGGAAGATTAAATGTGGGAGACAGATTATTTTAAATGCACAGTAATGTAATGTACACATGTATGTACATGTACGTGTATGTAGAAAGGACCTGCCACTGGTTTAGTTCTTGGCGGGTCTCCTTGTATTTTGTTAATTACTGACTGGTCTCATGTTATAGGAGATTGATTTTTTTTCATGTCGGTAATACGTGAAATGAGAGTATTTGTAAAGGCCTACAGGTGGATAGGTACATGTACATGTACCCTAGATTGTATCACATGTATGCATCCCCTTCTAAAAATACAGAATGCAATTTGCTCAATATTTCGAAATGTTAGCATCTCTGAGCTTTATGAATGTTGGCCCTAAATACAAAATAGTTTGTTTCTCATTGGCAGGGGATGTTTACAAGAAAAGGAAGTATCCCATTAAAATAATGCCAGTTTTAGTTTTTATAGTCCATTGTTTGAAGCTTTACAGCATCTCATTGACCTGGATAAGTTTTTTAGTTGTGTACTACATGTACCTGCAATTATGATCTCGGTCACTGACCAGAAGGTGCTGATACAAAACTACATACATGTACATGGAGCTCTGAAATATAGACCTACCCATAATAAGCTATGTATGTACATTACACGTACAGGCCTACAAATTTTTTAAACAAGTTTCAAGGTACTCTTCTGTACATGTACATGTATGTCCAATGAAATCCTGAATTTGAACATGTAATCACTTTAGGCCCCCTACTCAAATGCATTAATATGTATGTGTACATGATGTACACATGTATGCATTTGAGTAGGGGGCCGAAAGTGATTCTGTACTTTGTTCCATAATACACTGGACACTCATTAAACTTCACATGTTCATGTACATCTACATGTACTTCAAAGTTTTGATAAACATAGTTAAAAAAAAAAGAAGTGAAAATGTGGTTATGGTATTACATGTACATGTACCGGTATGACAAAAACTGAAACTGTCAATGCACACAGTATGTAGATTAATGTAAGGTTAAAAAGGATAAATATGCCAAGTGCGGTAATGATTTCAAAATGAGTTTGTACTGAATCCAATAAAATGATTACCTATATCGGTGTTCGATCGATGTCATCGAGCGCCGGTGCAGAATTTGCAAAATCGGTGCATTGAAAAAAAAAAAATGGTCAGCCGGCCGATTCGTTTGGTTCACACAATCATCAAAATAAACAGTAATGTCCAACTTCAAATTTGTAAAGCAAAATTATTCCCTGATCTGATAGTGACTTAAATGTGCTTGAAGTGAAAGGCTAATTATAAAAATCTAGCTATTCAAATTTAAGGCCCTAATCATTGCATGTCCTGATTAACCAACCAATAGAGGAAATATCTCAAGTGATAGGTTTTTCCTATTAAAAATAATGTCCTTGGAATCCCAATGGAAGCTTCTGGCCAACCATACCTCATTCATACAGGTACATATGCCTTGGTACATGAACTGTTCTGATGAATTAATCTCGCTCAAATGGCAATTTAGCCCCACCTTTTATATATACATGTAGTACAGGGTTATAAAAGGAAATTTTTGCTAGTGTAAAGAGCATATATCAGAGAAGAGAGAGGGAGAGAATCAAATTTAGATCAAAGGTTATTGAAAAAATAATTCTGCACAAGCTGGATAATTCTCATGAATTTACGTAGAACAGTTAAAGCTTGTACAAAAAATATAACCCCCCCACATGTACAGGGGCAGAAAGAAGGAAGGGGAGAGGGGTTTGGTACAGTATCATCAGTATACACGTACAGTATACATACATGTATACTGATGATACTGTGTACATGTATATTATTGAACATCAATTCACAGGAATTTTGTCAATGTATATTGTTTGAGACAGACAGGCTGTGTATTGTTATTTCAGTCTGGGACGTTGCGACTATTTATACCTTGATGATTCCCAGTATAAAGCCCTCTCTAAACCTACCATGTAATTTACAGGGAAAATTTGATTACGTCCTGACCTTTTGTTTCAGTCCACTCCTATACAATGTACATGTTGTAGGGGGTGTCTACTGTGTACAGTACAAGTGGCATGGGTGCAAGATAATGAGATGTACTCATTGTCTTTCAAATGATGTCTTGACAGGAAAAGGGACATGGATTTTGTAGAAAGTAAAGTCACATTTCTACATATAATGTACAAGGGCCATTCCAAGCAAAAGCACACATTTTCCAAAAATTTGTACATGTAATGGCTCAATTTTTTTCCGCGTCTCTTTATAGGAGAATCCGAACTATACAAAAAAATCCTGGACTACATAGTATATACTTTAATTTCATAAAAATGCTATTTATTTTGTAAAATTTTCAGTTGGATAATCTGAAGGTCATCATTTTTAATACATCAAAGAAAAAAATCAAATATTGCGGGAAGGGTTAGAAATGTCAATTTTGTGGTGCCGGACAAAGTGTAACTATGCGACTTACCAGAGTTTTTCTATCCACAAAAGAGACTTTAATATAGTTGCTTCCCAAATTCATGATCTATGTAAGTATTAAATGTTTTCAGCCAACGTTCTCGCTACCACGCGTCACGGTTGGCGGGCGCCGACAACCCTGAAAATTTTCAGGGCAAATCCGCCAACCGTGAACTTCCCCGACAACCGTGGCCGACAACTGTAAAACAGGCCTAGATCCACACAAAAAACTGAATAATATATTTAAAATAAAAACAATCTGCTTTTCAGATCCTAAAATAAACTTGTCGATTATTTCTTCCCGGGATTTCTTTGCTTCGCTACTATGCTGTATACGATACGACCTCGACTCGAGGCCCAATTTAACTCTCTCTCTCTTATCTGGGAAGTGCGAAGATGTTTACCTCGCATTTGCGTATCGCATTGCTCTCATTATTTACGTCTTTAAAATGGTAGTAAAATACGCTCAAAAATAAAGTGAGAAGAGAGGGGTACCGTGGGTTACTGGGTTGGGCAATGTAATTTAGATGTTACGAATTTCAGTTGATATTGTCATTTATTTTGTCAAAAGTAAAGTGTGTCAAAAAATAATATAAAAATTCGATCGAAATTTAGTTTCATCTCGTCCCAGGCCCCAGCCTTATTATAGCTACATCTACATGAATTCATTGAATGCATTTCTGATGACACTGCCGTAGAACGAATTGAGAAAATTATTAAAAGATCACGTTAATAATGACAAAGCCACAGCCACAGGAATGGATTGATATAATGTCCAACTCATTTACTTACAGCAAAATGATTATTCACATTTATATTCCAATTTTACTCCATAATTTCCAAAGTCTTGATCTCTACATCGATCTTTTGAAAGTGTTGATTAATTTCGCGACGGTGTGTCTACCAAGTTCTGTGTCACTGCACTAGCGCTCGCCATGGCCACATACATAATACAAATCGCACATGGCATCAAAATCTATCCGAGTCTTCCAAAATTAGATGGGATCCAAAACCGATTTGAATGTTTTTTTTTTTCTTCAGATATTCATTGAATCTGTTATAATTTTCATAGGTAATAATCTTTATTAATTTTATTCACGCTTTTTATCATATTACGACTCATTTTTTAATGTGAGTTATACGTACAGTGTATTTTCATTTGTATTGTTCTTAATATTACTCTTTGCCTGCCAATTAGTCATTACAGTGAATGCTTCATGAATTTGTTGTACAATTGCTTAACAACTCCCGGTAACAACTACGATTTAAAATAAAATATTATTTGAAATTAATTTGTGTAAAGGAGAAAGAGAATAATGGGAGGTGGTCGTGGGCAATGTAAATGAAAATGATGGGATGTTTGTGACTTTGTGGGGGAGGGGATTGGCGAAAAGAAGTCAATGTTCGGAGCGAATTAAATTAATATTCTTTTATGGATGTGTCTACTGTGATTGTGGCTGCATAATCTTTATGGCGAGTGGAAAATCAACCCTTGGACTTGGTCGGGAGGGGTACGTGATTCAATAGATTTCAATAAAAGTACAAGTGGAATTGACAATTCATTCACAGATATTCATTTCAGGGCCGCGGAAACAGGGGGGGGGGGGGCTGGGTGGGCTTCAGCTCCCCCACTTTTTTTTTCCAAAACCGTGTACAAAAACAGGACCACCTGATTGCGTTTTTTGCATGGTGGTCAGCCCCCCCCCCCCACTTTCAAGACCTTTCCGCGGCCCCTGCATTTCAAGTACGAATTATTGAAGTTGATATGTGTGAACGTTTTAGAGGATATGTATTTCGTTTGCCCACGCCCACATGAGTCGCTATTATAATTTGAATATCGCTGGATGAATTTTTCAATTTCACTTATGTCGTTATATATGTTTTATATCGGAATTGTGTTTTATATATAGAGTTATCTTTACAACGTCGTTAGCCTAATTACTGCGAGTGGATTATATTTATGAAATGAATTGGAATGTGAACGAGACGCCCCAAAGCCGATGGCACGTGATCTAATTAGTATTCACTTTCTGGGTTGAGCCAATCATTGTGCTTGAAAACGGGTTTCCCCGAATTCCCGCCCTTGGAATGACTGTGTACCATGTGCGTGACCTGTTAACCTGAATGCGAATCAGCTGGTTTCGTGACCTCAAATATTCTTCATGTTGTTTACGCTGGATGGGGGCTATAAAAAGATCTTTCTGACTCTTTTTTTTTTCCAATTTTAATAATCTGTTCGTGAATTTCTGTAACTTGAAAACTGATGCAATTTATTGAATCACGTACCTCGATCTTCCCACTCATGGTGCAAGAAAATATTTTAAAAATTTAAAATCGCCAAAATATACATGTAAAGAAAGATTATTCAGCCGTCATCATCAGTAGTAGTGTCTATAAATATGCATTCGCTTCGAATATTGACTTCTTCACCAATCCCACACACACGTACGATCTCAACATCCCCTTGTCATTGTCCACGCCACGACCCCTCCCCTTTCGCGCTCCCCCTTCGACCATCCTAGCTACAACCCCCCCCCCTCTTCCTCTCTTTCACACACGCTGTATTTGTAGGCCTACATAGTGCATTATTTAAAAATACAAATCTGCTTTCCTGTCAATTAAGCTTTACTTTCTGAACATTTTAAATCGCAATTAATTATAATAAGAACAAAATCGTAATATTAAAGTATGATGAATGACTAAAAATATTTCTCCCGCTCGTAGTGATGGACACATTCATTATTTTATAGGCGAGTATAGAACAATGATACAAATGAACATATAGCAATAATTGACAGTGAGTATAAATCTACTTTCCTGTCAATTAAGCTTTACTTTTAAAACATTTTAAATCGCAATTAATTATAATAAGAACAAAATCGTAATATTAAAGTATGATGAATGACTAAAAATATTTCTCCCGCTCGTGATGGACACATTCATTATTTTATAGGCGAGTATAGAACAATACAAATGAACATAGCAATAATTGACAGTGATAAACGAATCTTGATTGGATATTATTAGTATAAACATCATCAGCAGAAGTCTTAATTATGAGAGTCATAGTTTCAGTGAGTATCTGAAAACAAAACAAACATGCAAATTATATCGTCTCATGAATACCGATGCCCATTATTTGGAAGCCTCGGAAGTTTTCTTCCGAGGCTTCCAAACAAAGTCGGAACAATCTTTGGATTGAGTAAGGGCGCGGCGCGCATGCGGTCCGTAGATGTAGTCGGTCATTGACACGCATTCTCAAAATGAATCGCACTTTCTAAGGACGTAGCGATCTAGACATTGGAAAAAATGGAGTACATTATCGATGTCATTGATGTGAATAAATCTATAAACTGTAAGTATAAAATGAGATTGAATTTAAATCTTTTCTTTTGACCTTTTTCATCAGTACTTGCCTTTCTGCTTCAATCGATCGCAATTCGCGCAACCGTTACGGCTGTGTGGCCGGAGAAGCATTAAATAGACATAAAATGTGGTGCATTTAGCAGCAATCTAAGCTCGTCGATATTGATATTTTCGATAGCTACCGCGCTCTGCGAGGGAGGGGGGACACCCCCCTCCCGCGACCCTCCCCCCGTGCGTGCTTCGCACGCACACCAAGGCCGCTGCGCGGCTTGCGTATCATCGCTTCGCGCCGCCAAGCGTCAGAATGAACCTGGCGAGAACGTTGTTTTCAGCTATTCAGATTGGTAAAAGAGTTGATTTGATTAAAAATCAATCCGTCACTTTCCTTCCATGCCCTTTTTGTCTCACCTGCATAGCAGAGTGAGACTATAGGCGCCGCTTTTCCGACGGCGGCGGCGACGGCGGCGGCGGCGTCAACACCAAATCTTAACCTGAGGTTAAGTTTTTGAAATGACAGCATAACTTAGAAAGTATATGGACCTAGTTCATGAAACTTGGCCATAAGGTTAATCAAATATTACTGAACACCCTGCCTGGGTTTCATGTCACATGACCAAGGTCAAAGGTCATTTAGGGTCAATGAACTTAGACCATGTTGGGGGAATCAACATCAAAATCTTAACCTAAGGTTAAGTTTTTGAAATGTCATCATAACTTAGAAAATATATGGACCTAGTTCATGAAACTTATACATAAGGTTAATCAAGTATCACTGAACATCCTGCTTGAGTTTCACATCACATGACCAAGGTCAAAGGTCATTTAGGGTCAATGAACTTTGGCCGAATTGGGGGTATCTGTTGAATTACCATCATAACTTTCCTTCCATGCCCTTTTTGTCTCACCTGCATAGCAGAGTGAGACTATAGGCGCCGCTTTTCCGACGGCGACGGCGACGGCGGCGGCGGCGTCAACACCAAATCTTAACCTGAGGTTAAGTTTTTGAAATGACAGCATAACTTAGAAAGTTTATGGATCTGATTCATGAAACTTGGACATAATAGTAATCAAGTATTACTGAACATCCTGTGCAAGTTTCAGGTCACATGATCAAGGTCAAAGGTCATTTAGGGTCAATGAACTTTGGCCAAATTGGGGTATTTGTTGAATTACAGCCATAAATTTGAAAGTGTGTTGGTCTAGTACATAAAACTTGGACATAATAGTAATCAAGTATCACTGAACATCCTGTGCGAGTTTCTGGTCACATGATCAAGGTCAAAGGTCATGTAAGGTCAAAGAACTTTGGCCACGTTGGGGGTATTTGTTGAATTGCCATCATATCTCTATAAGTGTATTGGTCTAGTTCATAAAACGTGGAAATAAGAGTAACCAAGTATCACTGAACATCTTGTGCGAGTTATAGTAGTTTTCAAAATCAGCACTGCTGCTATATTGAATCGCGTGATGCAGGTGAGACGGCCAGAGGCATTCCACTTGTTGTGTAATGCGACAGACCGATTTTTGGGACGTCATGGCATCCACAATGTACAGCATACAACGTTTCTGTATCGTTTTAAAGCCTCAGTTGTCAAGATAAATTGACAGTACATGTACAGTATAAACTTGACAGAAAGACTCACCCAGGGCTGTAATACTGGCAGCACCAAACTTATTCCCTGACCATGGAATCGCCTATGTATTCAGCTGTTGAGATTAAAAAATACATTTATTTGTGTATTCATTGTTATATAATTCTAACATCCTTTCATCAATTATTGTTTTCTTCATTATTTTAATAGTGGAAGGGACTCCACTATTAAATTGGAGGGGCTGTCAGAGTCATGATAGTATGTAGGCCAAGATCTGTTGGTCTTGTTGCTGCAGTTACCTGCAGCAGATCTTAATATAGAGGATACATCGTAAACCACATGACTTCAAACATCCCATTTTCTCTGAATTACCTGAGTTTAAGGTGTTTTCGCATGTTACACTATCGACATGTACATTGGATCCTGCTTCAGCTCAATAAAAACACATGAAGGATATATTTTTTTTGCTTTCCATTTTAATACAACAAATTGACTGAAACACATTAAGTTTTAATTCTCTGAAACACCTTTTTCAAAAACAACCTACAAGAATCCTTTAAATAAAATTTCATTCTGGAAGCAAACTTGAATCCTGATTCATTCTTATTTACAAAATAACCATAAATCATTATTATGAAGAATTCCAGGATAAAGATTTCAAAAAGCAAGTTTCTTTGCATGTACATGTATACATGTACATGTTATTATGTACAATATTGTGCATGCACAGTTGTATGTTAAAGTTCTCAAACATGTTTCACAATCTATGAGAAATAACCTTAAATGATTTTAGTTTATTTTTCCAAAACACTTTTTCGATGGGCTGAAAAAAAAAGATAAATCATTGAACATAGCCGTTATGATATTTCACCTTGTTCCAAATTTTTTTTGTGAAATGAAGTTTGAATAATTCTTTTGATTTATTTTTTCTTCATACTTATAGGCTCCTCACATCGAAGGAAGAGATGAAGATGAGTGTCTTTGTGTTCACTACGAAGGTCTATGAGTAGACGCTTCGTAAAGTGCCTTCAGCTGTCTGTTGCCCTCTGTGGTTTGCCTTCATCAATACTTGACAGAAATGATTTGATCATTCTGCTGTTGTAACATAAAAATTGTTGGAATCACGTGGTGCCAAACGGAACAAGTGTTTGCCATTCATACATGTACAATCAGTGTCATTTTACTCTGGAGACTGTGGCACTCTAGGAACTCAGAATGATCATGGATTGCACTGTGGAGGAATCTATGATAAAGCTAAGGGGTGTGGTCAAAGATGCAGGGGAGGGGTGTGAGATGACCCCGCCCATTGAATGTCGATTGACCCAGACAGGAGGGGAGGTGGAAACCCTTTTGTCAACTGTTCTCAAAACACAGAGGGAAAGCCTGCATGATGAGGGTGAGCTACGCCTACTTGTTTTCTTTCTTTCCTTTTTTTTTCTCGCCCACCAGAGTTTAAGGCGAGACTAAAGGATCCAAATGTCGTCCGTCCGTCACAAACATTGTGACTTGTAGCTTGGTAACAATAAGTCACTTTTCAACCAATCTTGGATTGTAGATGTACTTACATGTACATGTAGGGTACCTGCATATTATGGTGCAGTCGCAGGTCACATGGTAAGGTCAAAGGTCATTTTGAGGTTAATATTAAAGTTTACATGCAAGACTCTCAATATGACAAATAACTCTGCAACAAGTCACTTTTTATTTACCCAAACTTGGGTTGTAGAGGTACTTAGGGGACCTGCATGTTATGATGCAGTCTTTAATAGTTCATATGGTAAAGGTCAAAGGTCATTTCCAGGTCAACGTTAAAGTTTACGTGAAAGACTCTTTAATATGACACATAACTCCGCAACCGTAAACTCGTTGTAAACCAAACTTGGGTGTAGATATAGGAGACCTGCATGCTTTTTGGAGGTGGTCAAAGGTAATTTTGAGGTTAACGTTAAATTTTACTTGCAAGACTCTTTAATTATGACAAATGTTATTCCATCCCAGTTTAATACTTCACAATGAACTTTTTATACAATTCTATTGCGTGCTGTTGCATATCACATTATTTCTGGTTATTTTCACAAGTTAGCGAGACATGCAACATAATTTACATGTATACCTTGTTTTCTTAAGAGGCATAATTAACATACACTGTACATGTACATGGGAATTAGGAGCTCAAATGACATTCAAATGACATTGAAAGGGTGTCTGGTAACATCATTGATTTATGACAACCATATCTTTTCCTTGTCCTCAGCTAATCCTCAAGGTAAATAATCCTTCTTTAATCCTATGTCTGGACTTTGTTTACAAGAAAAGACCTGGATGTAAAGGTCAGTGGATTACAAGGGGGGGGGTAGTACATGTATCCACATATTCAGTGACTTCCGCAGGAAATTGTTGTGCTAAATAAGATAATGGGGCTTAATCTCCAGCAGGGTGCTACACTGTATGTACATAACATTTTAGAAGCACTTGCCCGAAAAAATCCTTGAAAAAAAAGTTTTACCTCTTCAATAGAAAGTTTTGTGGTTTTATGAACCATTGACCTTTTTCTCTTTTGACATGAACTGATCTACTGTACCTTGTTATTGCATTTCTTTTTCCAAAGTGATTTTATCTTGCCTGCCATGACCAAAATTAAGGTCAATATACATGTATTGACCCTAATTTTGGTCATTCTACTATGAGAATGTGCTTGCCCCTTTCGGGCAAGTAGTTTTGGTCTTTACTTCAAAACACTTGCCCGACTCTATAAACTTTTACTTGCCACGGGCAATCGGGCAAGTGCTTTATGTAGCACCCTGCTCCAGTATGTAATAGGTAAAGCGTTTAAAATAAATGATAAACTCCCATAGATAGGATGTTTCAATTGACATACAGTACATACATAATTTCATGTACATACATGTATTGGACATTTATTACGATTTACGAAGCTCCTTGCGCCAAATCCCAGCACACACTATGCATTCCGATGCGACTCAATTTTTAAATCAATCGCATTTTGCACTAAATATGAAAGCCCCAAAAACTACATGTACATGTAAGAAGAAAGGTCAATTAATATGGCAACTGTTTGTGTAGGCTACCACTGGGGGAGCAAATTTAAAGACGTTTCAAAACTCAATTGTGTTCAATGGCGCATTCACGATGCTCAAGGACGTAAAATTTGAGCTGATTGCGTTTACAATTGCATCTTTTTCGACGTTAAAATTTCTTCCCAATCATGATTTGGAAGACGGTTTTTACTTTTACGACCGAGAATAGGGGACATTGAACGCACCCTTTGTTTTTTGTTAAAATATCCACGTTTTGTAATCACGTTTTCAATCATGATCCATGTTGCCGATTAAATTTGGAAACCGACATTGAATACACCCTTGGAAAGGCGCCCAACCTGCATTACTGAGTAATCTGATAATCCTAAAGTGATTTGTACCACTTGTTTCTTTAGATGCTGAATCTGATGCTGTTGTTAAGCAACAAACAGCAGTAGACGAGGTTCTCTACCATGCTATGGTCCATCTTGATACAGAACTGAGCAAGAAAGACAAAGATAGCCAGGAGGAAACAGAGATTGAGGTCAGTATTTAATAAAGGATAAAATGAAAGTATTGTACTGTAAAGTTGTAACACTGATTTTACAATGTGGATCTTAAAATGAGTTCGAACAGAATCCAATAAAATTACCACCCAAGTTATAAATAAAAATTATGTGCCAAATGGCTAAAAAAAAAGAAGGTGTAATTACTGAGGAATGAGCAAAAAATGCACTGAATTTCATAATAAAACATTATTACCGGTTATACATTATCCCAAATGTATTCACATCTATATTAGTTTATTTCAATGTCCCAAAACTAGATAATAATATGGTGGAAGCGCCGTGGTGTAGCGGTTCTGACTCTCGCCTTGTAATCAGAGGGTCGTGTGTTCGAATCCCACCATGGCCAAGCGTCCTTTGGCAAGGCGTCAATCCACAATTTGCCACTCTCCACCCAGGTGTTAAATGGGTACCTGGTAGGATGCGAAAGCCTATGTAGTATGCCTAGCAATTGAGTCTTGGAACTCTTGTTGGAATGCTCCCCAGGGAGTGGAGAAGGTGCATACATTGTATGCGGGCATGCAAGGATCCGATGACCGGGGTAATAATATATCTGTAAAGCGAGAGATGTCGTTCCGATGTGTTAAGCGCTATATAAATGCGGAATATTATTATTATTATTATGGTAGCATTTAACCTTGATTTCAAAGACTTTCTCATGAAATGTACAAGTAGTTATAAATTGAACTTTGTGAAATCATGAAATCTAAGCTGAAAAAAAAAGAACGACCACACTGTACATGTAGACTACCAACCCAGATAAAAAAAAAGCACATGCGGGACGGTGTATTATATGTATACACAGCCGTTTCATTTTTGCCCACATGGCTTGCCATAGAAATTTACCTTACGTACCACTTACACAGCCTTTTATACAACTCTGCCAGTCTTATCTCAATAGGTGTGAGCAAACCGTCTCGATTACCAAATAATTATTTTCTGCATTTATGTATACACACCTTTAATACCAGACCCTGTCGGGGTAAGTTTGAGTTGTGAGCAGACCTGTGCAGAATGCATTCAAGCAAATGATTAGTAATGCATGTAAAATGCAAAGAAAAAAGTTTTATACTTTCCTGTATTAAATAAACCATGGCTGTAAAAACACTGCAACCCTGAAATGAGGAAGTTTGAAAAAAGGGCATATAAAAGTTATCCAATTTGACTGAAAATTTATTAAAAGATCAGAAGATAATTTTTGTATTTTTTTTAAATGGTTGATTCATTGTTTAAATTTTCCCAATTAGAACGAAGAAGAAAGATTATGAAACGGTGGTAATGAATATCAAAATTACAGTACCTGTATAAAAAGGGAAAAGGTTTAAACAAAACAAAAAGAAGATAAATGAAGAATAAAACACATTATTGCCTTTTGCTCAAAGCTGATTTTGATCAGTTACGATTACTGAAATTATTTGACTTTTATAAAAAAAGTATGTAATTTGCTTTAAAAATCTGGAACTGGATTAAAAGTCACAATCTTCCAATCGATACACTGTACCCTGTATCTCAGTTTTGTAGGGGTGTGTGCCGGGGGGGGGGGGCACTCACATATATTGGTGATACGGGGATGTGCCGCTTTGATGACCCCCTTTTTCAGATCTAATTTTCAGTTCTCTAGATACTCCGAATGACAAAATTTCAGTTCAGAAGCCGTTAAGCCACCTCGCAAGACCCCCGTTACGAGACATCTCAGTTCCCCAGCCCTGCCAAAATTGTCAAGCACGAGCATCGTATGCGAGATATCCCTACATATAACTAGTATCGGTTCCATGCATGGCTAGCGCATGCACAGCACTATGTGCCGCGATCCCGTTCTGTGATCCTGTTCCGTAGACCCTGTTTTTTATACCCTCCGGTATATTTTTAGTTCCCAAGACCCCGCATTTTACCCTTGTAGTCAGTTCCTTTATAGACCCCCATTTCAGAGTTTCGTGAGGCACACCCCAATCACAAAATAATATGAGTCTTTAAATAAAAAATTGACATGCTGGTTCTTCCCCCATACATTATGTACCCCACAGACAGGGCAAGTTGAGCCATACATGTACTGTAGATCTCTTTTTTCAAAGGTGACAAAACTTTCAGTGTAGCTGGTAGAAAGTTATAAAAGGTGAAAAATATTTCAGAAGAATTGAATTTTAAAGCAAGGTACTTATTTCTACAAGATTATTAATCATATCAATTCTAACATGCAAAAAGTGTCACAACTTAATACCCCGCCTTCCCCTACATGTAGCATTATAATTTCTTTACATGCAGGGCTATAGATCTTTTTTGTATATGTACATGGATATATTTTCTTTAGTGATCAGCCAATATCAAGTTTCTACATTTAAATGACTGTATATCTCACATGGATCTTGATTTGACAGCTGATGTGACATTTTTAGGTTAGAATAAATTGAATTACATTTCAAAGAGTCTCTGTCGTAAGTAGGTCAGGTCAACACAGAGGTTTGACTTGTGACAATGGATTCTAGGAAATTGATGCAGAATAAGATCTACCACTGTACAGTGAAACATGTACAGTGAAACATGTACAGTATGGTCAGTGATTGTGTGTACAGTATGTCCATTACATGTAGGCCCTACGTACATGTACTCATAAGAAATTTAATTTTCATGCCTTTGTCACAAGTGCCAAGCCTTGAAATAAGCAGCTGCAGAACAGGGGTAATTTATAAAAAAAATTGCCCCCGGCTCACGGGCTTTTTACAGGAACCAGGGGCAATTAAAAAAAAATAATATAATGGTGAACCACACTGCAATTTTTTTTAATAGTAAGCGCAGCTCCTGCAATTTTTTAATTAGTACATGAATAGCATGCTAAGTAATAGGCTTATTCAAACATTTAAGAAATTTTAAATGTTTAAATGTTTAAATTTAAATGTTTAAGTGTGTTTTGACACCCTCACTCCACATCCCCTTTACAACCACACACACATGGGCTTATTTTTTTTTCATCTTTGATGAACCACGAACAATGAATCCCCCCCCCCCCAAAAAAAAAAAAAAAAGTTTTTTTTTTCATGGTTAGAATCACGGGTGTGGATGAGTGTTTGTGTGTGATTGTGACTGTGAGGTGCACTTGGATTGCATATAAATTAATATGTTAAAGAAATGAAATCAATATCTAACTCAGTCTGTTTAAATTCCAGCACATAGCCACAGGTTATGTACATGTATTGTAGGTCCATGTTTTTCACAAGTTATTTGAAAACGCAGATCTCCACAGAAAATGCCTTTTATTCTGGGAGAGTCTAAATTCTGAGAAAATTTATTCATTAATAACTTAAATATTCATCACAATGAAGAAATCATAAAGTTTTTTGACAGTTTTCAAAAATTAACATGAAATCTAAAGCCCCTTTCACAATTGGTGGTGCGACTGCTTACAACCGTTGCGATCGTGTGCAACATATATTGTGACCAAGTGATCGCAAATGGTCGCACGAGCAATTGTGAAAGCCCCTTTAACTCTATCTGGAACGGAAAATCACCATCACTTTATAGGCCATTACTGATAGAATTCTCACCCAGAGCTCTGGCAGAGAACATGAGCTCAAACTGGCTAGCTAACAGCATGCAACCACCACACTCAAGTGCACGGCGTCCTATTTTTTTTTTTGATGGAGCCTTGTTTGATGATTTATTGTCTGATATTTACCCCTCTCCAAGAAAGAAATTAAAACGCTATAATTCACAACTATAAGCTAAGTGATTTTGGATTATTAAAGGGAAATCCAACCCAAATGAAAACTTGTATTTATAAGGAAAAGAAAAATCGGACAAGTTGATAGGTGAAAGTTTGAACAATATTGGACAAACAACAAGAAAGTTATGAAGTTTTAAAAGTTGTAAATCATGGTAATCACTATACCCAGGCCTGCTATATCCATGGAGACTTCAATTTGGCCGCATATGGGATGTCATAGAGGCTGTTCTCACTCAGTTCCTTAAACTAGTTTAGTGGAAACTAGTTTAGTGGAAACTAGTTTAACGCTAAGTGAGAACGGTCGAAGCGCTCTTGGAAGCGCTCTTCCAAACCAGTTTGGAAGACCACCTCGCGATGTAGTTTTCAAGATCGCTTCGCATCGGAAAAGTGGTTTTAGCGTAAGTGAGGACACAACCGTTCTTCGGGAAGCGATCTTCGCACATTTTGAGCGCGCTACTCCACACAACAGGTGTAGAATGCCTATGCTGCGGTTTCGAATTTCGCGCGAAACGTGTCTCCCCACTGAGAGCGTTTCCATAGCAACAAGAGCGCTATACGTGAAGTGATTTTGAAAACCACTTTCGTGTGATCAAGTGAGAACGCTAGCAAAGCGATCTTCCAAACTGGCTTTCTGAACCGGTTCCCAGTAAACTAGTTTTAAGCCCCAGTCACATATAGACACGGATCATCCCGGATCAACACGGCAATGCCGGCATGATCCGGGGAGGTCCGGGATAGCTTTGCCCCGGATGACTGTAAACACGGCATCAACACGGCAGCTTCACACGGATCTACACGGACCATGCCGGCAGAGCACGTCGTCAACACGGACCGACACGTCAGCAACACGGACCTACACGTCAGCTACACGGACCAACACGTCAGCAACACGGACCAACACGTCAGCAACACGGACCATCACGTCAGCTACACGGACCAACACGTCAGCAACACGGACCAACACGTCAGCTACAAGGACCAACACGGACCAACGCGTCAGCAACACGGACCATCACGTCAGCTACACGGACCAACACGTCAGCTACACGGACCAACACGTCAGCTCAAGGACCAACACGGCAGCTATATTGACCAGCACGGCAAATGAAAATCTGTTCATAATAATGAGCTGATATTTATTAATTAAATTTTTTATTTATTTATTTATCTATTTATTTATTTTTTTCTCATCCTTGTCGCAACATTATATTATGTTGTTTTTAAAAAATATATCAAATTCAAAACTTCCTTAACCAGTAAAAACGCTGCTTTTTTATACAACACAGTTTACTGTTTTAAAAGTAGTTGTTAAGTACTTTAAATCTTGAACGACAAATTTAATTTCGATTTGATTTGATATCACTTTATTGAAATCACAATAAAGGAAAGAAATTACAAAGTCAATAGAAAACATAATAAAAATTAAGATAGGCCCAGGTCATGACGCATAACTGTCGATGCAGGGCAGTAGTATAACACTTAATGTACAATTTCGATGTAACAGGTACATTACATAAATTATATACATATAACATATTTTTAAAAAATGAAATGTGAAATAATAATAACAGACAAAGTTGGGGTAAATATTAGAAAAAAAAGAGAGAAAAAAAAATATTCATACATGCACTAAGTTTACAAATATTAGGTTGGGGCCAATATCCAAAGCGTAATAAAATATCCTGAATCATTTAATCATCCATTTAATCATAAATAAATTGAGCATGTTTGTGTCAACTGTTTAACAACTACTGAAAAGTTCATAAAGTAAATAGCGTTGTAAAGATTTGATGGGAAAAAAGAACACGGACTGCCAAGGATACTCCAGGCAGCCACACGGACTTACACGGCAGCTACACGGACCTACACGGCAGCCACACGGACCTACACGGCAGCTACACGGACCATCCCGGATGGCTTTGCCAACCCGGCAGTCCACGGATGACGCCGGATGTTTTTGACAGTCAAAAACTGCCGTGTTGGCCTCCCGGACGTTCAAGGACCAACACGGACCACCCCGGACCTCCAAGGATGCCCAAGGCGCCAACACGGATCTCTCCCCGGACCACCCCGGATCAGATCCGGGATGGTCCGGGGTGGTCCGGGGTCTATATGTGACTGGGGCTTTAGGAACGTAGTGAGAACAGCCTCTACAGTGATGTAAGGCAAGGACTACTCTTTCATGTACTCCAATACATATTATGGCTAAAATGTCATTTTTCCTAAAAGTTTTATTTCAAATTATATTTTTCTTACATGAGGACATAAAACAATATACTACCTGGGTTATATTTAGATTACTGCCCCAGGGGAATGGGTACTTACATGTAGGAGAAAACCACAAATCCCTGATAATAAAGTACATGGCCTATTGGAAAGTTGTCCTTGCCCCTTGTCATAATTTACTTCCCCAGTTGCCAATTTGAAATCTACATAGTATTAGTGATCTCAATTTTAAAACAGCTATAACTTTCTTATTGCTTGTCCGATTTTCAAACTTTCACCATTCTGTTTAATTTATTTTTCTCCTTCCCAACACAACATTTTATGGCCAAGGCTGGATTCCCCTTTAAGGCTCCGTTTTGACAAGCAAAGTCGGCGACTGTGAGGATAAAAGACTCGCACATCGTATGTGCTGTGAACAGGGATTTATCTCCTGTGCAATTCGAATTACTATATCACAGAATTGTGATATCCCAAGTGGAAATGTGTGCATTAGAAATTGCACATGCCCACTGGGCAATTTGTTACCGATTACCAATTTTACCGGTTATTACCGGTAATATCACCCGGAAATTTGAGTAACACCAAATATTACCGTTATTACCATGTTATTACCGAAATTATAATTCCTGTTGATACAATACTGTTATCACCCTGATGAAACCTACATTTACCTAGTTACAACAGGGTGATGAGGGGTAATAAGGGTAATGTTGAATGACTTTGATTGGTTATATAACATTGCAAACTTTAGTAATAAGAGCAATCTTACAGCAATCCCAGCGAAATTTTCAAAGTCCAAAAAATTACTGTTATCACCCTGATGAAACCAACATTTTACCCAGTTACAAACAGGTTGATAAGGGGTAATGGGTAATGTTGAAACGCTTCCATTCCCAGACAGCAAAGTATCTGGATCACATACGGTTCTTATCTGGGATATCTGGGTCCCATATGGGCCCACATGGAACCCAGATGAAAACATATACTTGAACCCACATGGTGCCCAGATAGGACTCAGATGGAAACGAGACCTCCAACCCATGCGGAACCCATTAATATTGGGTAAATGGAGTAATATCAGATGGTAATATCAGGAAAATGCTGGGAATATTAGTTACTCATGAATATTCATTACTACAATAAATGGCCAAAATTTTAGTTAATATAGCTGTAATAATTAATGTGTTTATGTTTATGCAATTATTCCACCCAGAAAATTTTCAGAAAAATGTGTAGTTTATATATCATATTAGTCATAATCATGACATTAATTTTAGAAAAATGTTTTAGGGTTGAATAATTGTTAACCATAATTTGTCAAGTGTTGTAAACTCG
Source organism: Lytechinus pictus (assembly GCF_037042905.1). Lineage (NCBI taxonomy): Eukaryota > Metazoa > Echinodermata > Echinoidea > Temnopleuroida > Toxopneustidae > Lytechinus > Lytechinus pictus. The sequence continues at coordinate 56,471 of NW_026974141.1, forward strand.
CTCAATATATAGATGACAGGGTTTGGTGGATAGGTGTAGGATAGGATTAGGATTAGGATGTAGGATTTTAGGATAGGATAAGATGATATGGCTTAGAGTATGGAGTTGTAAAAATGTGCTTCAATGACCCTAATGACACTAATTGTTTTTTTAATGAGCCGATATTAATTGGGTAATATTGGGTAAACAGAGTAATATGAGGTGGTGATATCATTAAAATGCTGGAAATATCGGTTACATCATACTGGGTAATATTGGGTAAATGGAGTAATATCGGGTCCGGGTAATAACGGGGAAAGATTGGTCTACTATTTCCCCGTTACTACCCACTGGTGTTACCGTGGTAATAACTACGTTATTACCTGTTACAACCCGGGTAATATCGGGTAAAATGCCCAGTGGGTGGTGAAGTATAGAAAAACTGTTACCGCTACCGGAAGCAACATGTATTACAGAAAAAAAAAAGACGGACGTAGCTCACTTTTTATGGTACAGAAAAAAAGACGCACTTGGCAATTTGAAACTGTGCTTATCGTAAATTGAAAGTTACTTGATTTTGGCTTTTCAGATATTTAAATTACATGTATGATATGGCTTCACTGCTCACTCATGGCAAGCGCAATTACCTGGAAAATATTTGCACCCTGTCGTCAAAATTTTGATGATTTTGGGGCTTTATGGGCGCAATTGATGGCTTTATGAGCGCGAATTTGCGCTCAGCGCCCGCTTATTTCAAGGCTTGCTTTGTGCTACAATGTCACATAAAGAGTTTGAAAGGAAAGAGTACAAAAGAGGTAAAATACTTTGATGATTATATTTGAAAGAGGTTATGATACAGTATGGTAGGATGCATTCTTTTATTTTTTCAATTTAATTTTCCTCGGTGTCATACGTACATGTACATGAAGGGCATTTGTGCATACATGTACATGTATTATACATGTACAGTGTAGTCCCTTTTCTCTAAAAATATTGTCGATAATATTTATGATGTCCTTGGCTTGACCTGATTTACAATTATACTGGTATTTGTATGTTATAAATGTCCTTGGCTCTTCCTAAATGTGTCACCATGTCACTGCATTAACATTGATATTATAAAAAAGGGAAACCGTCTTGATACAGGGGAAATAATATTACAAGGGGCGTTGGGTGAATTTGCCCCCCCCCCCCCAAATTGCTACATGTACTGTAGTCCAGTTTGCCCTGGCCCATGTTTAGGTTAAAGCTACATGTGTGTGTACATGTAACTGTTTATTTCTTGGAATGACATTGATTCAGGGAAATTATGAGTACTGGTATCTCTCTATGTTGCCTTTTGGAAAGTTAAATTTACATTCAGGGGCCAAATTGGGCTACTGAAATTCCCCAAAGACCCCTTCACATCTCAGAGACAATACGTTCATTTTATAGTGCAGTTTACTAGTACAGTATGTCCACATGTACTCAACTACCCCGGCTGTAGCTGAGCCGCCATATTTCTAGGTGCTATTAGCGTTCTAGGAATAAATCCTAACGGGTACCCATTCACCTCACCTGGGTCGAGTGCAGCACAATGTGGATAAATTTCTTGCCGAAGGAAAATACGCCATGGCTGGGATTCGAACCCCGGACCCTCTGTTTCCGGAGACTAATCAACTCGATGCTCGATCCATTGCACTCGTATTGGGGTAATCAGGGGCCTGTTGCAGAAAGAGTCACAATTAAACGCAAATTTTATGCAACTTGGATTTTTTTACCATTGAAATCAAGGATTTGCACTTGTTTTTTGCAGTTGCATTTGAACAGATGCTACATGTTTAAGGCTTTAGGACCGTTACATAAAATTCTCTCCCTTCTTCCTGCTCTTTAGAGGGCTTTGGAGATAGAGAATATAGCCCTTGATGTCATTAATGGCCAACATTATGAAAGAGAGTCAATTAACAACTACATGTACATGTACATGTACATAGAACTTCATCTACATGTACCAGCTATTTCTAACATACATGTACCTGTCCAAAATACCTTTCCCCTCTCCCTTGCATCCCTCCAACCTGTAGGTTAATCTCTTGGCTCGTTTGGAACAAGTTCTGGAGTACTGCTCACATCGTCTGGACAACAAGATCATCTCATTAGAAGTTCTACTACTCCTCTCTGTGGTGCTTGATCCTCATGCAAGGTGAGTTTACCAGCTTTCTCTGAGTCTGACTTTGCCAAGTCTCAAGATTCATTATTCCTAGAGCAAAGGCTATCGTTCCTCTTGCCTCACGTAATGTCAAACATTCACATAATTTTCTGTCATAAAGTATGTGTACATATGTATCCCTGCGATCTTAATAGAAAAATCCATGTTCTCACAATTGTCAAAATTGCATTATTTATTTATGTTCCTTAATACTACGTAATGCTTTGTTTTTTCTTGAGGCATTTTCTTGAGAATTTTCATGTTTACTTTCACGCTTGCCAAGTCCTTGTGATGGGGCTAGTGTGAAACACTCATTGCATGATCGGATAGATGCTATTCATCTTGCTGTGTAGTCAAACAGTTTGTGTTGTACATATGTTATATGTAGGTCCTCAATGCACTCATTCTAGTCTCAACACCAGTCTTTGTTTCCACTATGACCAAAGATAAATGTACATGTAGGTCTATTTTTACTCTTTTGTGTTTTACTGATGTTTGTTTTCTATAAACCATGTATTAATGGACATTATTGATCACATTCAAGTAGCATTCAGGTTTCACATTTATTTTTTCATTTTCTTTTTCATTTTTGCAATGATTAATTGCAGCAAAGTTTTGTCAAAAGTAGTAATTCTAGATTTTGACACTTTTTGTTTGTCACCTTTGGTGGGATGCAAGTGGGTTATTGATAAAGTGTCTCCATCTAAAATGTTGAAGGCTGCATTTATGTGACCTCATAAGCTAGAATCACAAGCATGAATCACGATTCAAAACAAATATAAATCACAGTAACTACAGAATCAGGGTTTACTCGATCCTCTCTCTAACGCCGTTTCTCCGTCACTTCAAGCCCAGCCAGTGTGCATTGAAGTATGCAGTTTGACCCAGAAATTATATAGGTCAACTTCTGCACTGGTTTTAAATTTGTGAAAGAAACACATTAGGTGGTTTCAGACCGCCTCAAAGTTTGTCAGTTCCAGGTATTCTCTGATCGGGAAATTTACCCCGATCAGAAAATACCAGGTATTTTGGTAATGTGAAAGCAAACTACGCGTAATTTTCCCGAAAGAAAATACCTGCTAAATAGTAGGTACTTGGCGAAATTACGAGAACTTTCGCGGGGATTTTTCCAAGGTCGCGGGTATTTTGGCAATGTGAAAGCAATTTACGGGAACTTTTAGCCCAGCGTGTCGTTGGGCGCGGGCGCCGTGGGTGGCTGCTGGGCTAGTGGTTTTTAATCTCGCGCCTTGCCTGCTTATTAGACCATACTGCGCATGCTCCTAACTTCAGGAATTTATCCCGAAGGGTATGTTTCGGGGCGGTGTGAATGCAGGAATAATCAATGGGTATTTTTTAGCCTAAAAATGTTCTCGTAATTTAACGGGGATTCTTGTGATCGAGGCGGTTTGAAACCGCCTAACATTGATTTTTAATATGGCTACTTTGTGAAGCAATAGCGAAGAATACAACTACATTGTAGCAAGAACATGGGAATAGGCTGACACAACAACGTCATGTTAGAATCATGATTCAATCACCATTATGTTTAGTTGAACTTTTCAAATGTGATTCTGAAGGAGCGTCTTTCATAACCTTAAACCTCCCTTCTTCCACGATTCTGCAGAAACATGTTTCAAAACCTATTTAAAATTGTGATTCAAGGGTACATGTATGTAAAGTGTCATTCCTTAGTTCTTTTACTATCTTCATCCACTTTCTTTTCCTTTATTCCTCTCATCTTCCTCAATCAATCTCTCTCCCAAAGTCTGCATTTAATTGCAAGAACCTTTACGGTCTTCATTAAAAAAAAATTGAAAGAAAATTCCCCTCATCTTGTATACACTGTAAGGAGTAATATTGCTCTACATGGAAGCATGATTTATTCTACCCAGGAATGACACTTAATATTTTCAGTTCAAATTCTCTTTTCTGCTTTGTGTGTTATTTCAAGCCAATTGGGTCAAATTAATAAAATGCATTTTCGAGACAAGGATGAGTCATAAAGGATGAGAGGAGAGAAAAAAGAGGTCGAGCGAACCTATCTTCTCTGACTACTCGGTCAATTGCCTTTCATCTGGCAAAATGAAAATTATTTTCAAATACAACAAAGATAGCTTGTTAAACTGTAGGATGGAGCAATAGTGTGGAAAGAGGGAGGCAGGTACATGTACTTAATAACTGTACATGTAGCTACATGTGTTGGGTATGTCTATTAAGTCATGATATTAATCATTGCATATGTACAGTTACAAAAACTTGTGTTTTTTATAGTTTGCAAGGTAAATTTCAAGAATTTCAAATAAATCCCAAGCTTACCTCTGAATACTGTCCAGCTTAACGTAGGATTTACAGACCTGTACATGTGTTTTGAATCCTACACATTTATGGATTTATTTTCAAATCATAATAAGGATTCAGTCATTTGATCTTGAGATTAGTTTCACACTTTGAATTTACATGTACGTGTAACTTTCAGCTGGTCACTGTACACAACCGCTTTGAACTTTTGAAATGAAATAGGCCTATGTTGAAGTGTGCCATACTAAAATTTCAAAGAGATACTGTCCTGGAATGTTTTTTTTATAATTGAGTTTCATCCGAACATATGTGTACATGTATTGTATGTGCATACATGTATTGTAGCATGGAAATATTCCAAATGAAGAATTGTCACTGATTCAAATACAGGCCTACATGTACATGTAAATTGAACTAAAAAATACAATGCACAATTACAAGACAAAACAATATCATAAATGCTATATAAAACTTCATATAGCTTGTATAGACTTTGGGAAACAAGTTTACTGTATAATTTGGTGTTTTTAACAGTAAATTTTGTTAACATCACTCTAATGATGGAGGTAGAAAGATTCTACCTCCATGCTCTAATCTAGCAATGTACACATGTATTTTTATGTAGTTCTCTTTAATGTATTATCAAACCCACATTTTGGCATCCTAATGTATTTAAAGGTTCGGGAGACCCACCCATATGACATGGTCAATGCCATATTCAAGATGTCATCTCATTACATATCTTTTTTGAAATACAATATATACATGTACAACTGTTATGCAAGATAAAGCAATAGAGAGGAAAGGGAATGTGGGGGGGGGGGGGTGGCAGAGGGGAGGAGAGGAGAAGGTGATGGGGGAAGGAGTTGGAGTGAGAATCTAGATCTGTAACTGAGATGATGTGCAGTTCAGGGGAAAAATATCTTTTCTGTACATGTATGTAGAAAAATAACCATTGCTACATTTTACTGTAGTTTGAAAATATAACAATAGAAACCTGCGTACATGTATGCCCTGTTCGCTTTCCTGAACAAATGAACTACAGTTTAGTTTATCTAGTGAACTAGCATTGACTGCTTCAATAGGCAGACACACTTAACAGTTCTGCAACTATATTGTAAAAACATGTATTGTTCTCATTTTTTTCCATTCCTGTCTATTGTGTGCTATTACCATAGTTTATTTTCTTATCCCCCCCATTAAGAAAACAAGTCAAGTCATTGAGATCACTAATGGGGCATTGCATGAAACTTTTTATGTACAATAAATGGCACATTGATAGTATTTCTGGTCACATAATACTGTACATGCTGTGTAATTATTTGAAATTGACCATAGATCCGCTTCTTGATGCTGTATTAATTGCAAAATTGCAACAGAAATTCATGCAATTGGTTGTTCTCATAACACCCCTTACTGCCTGATATTGTAAATGTTCAATATTGGTTGAAATAAAATTGATCGCTCAATTGTAAAATTGCCCTGGAAGCATGTGGCATATTCTAGAAAAAAACATGTTACCAGTGGCAGAATATTTCTGGTATAAAAATAACAGCAACAACAAAGAGGTCTACATGTATATTAAAGGCCGCTCTCATTTTCTGGAACTCCTTTCCCATCAAAAATTTTCTGACAAAAAAAATATTCCTGCCAGAGTAGTCCTGCTGGATTGTCATTCAGTCGTTCAGTATTTTGATACTTTGGTGTAGGCCCTATATAAACTTTTTTAACCATGAACTTTTGTCTCTTTTTACCTATGTTTCCAGCTTCAACAAAGCAGATACCTGGTCGTCTCGTTCCTCTTTCTCAAAGGTAAAATTTCATTTTTAGAAATACTTTGAATGTTGACAGTGACTAACTGACTATGTCCTCTAGGCCCCTATGTGTACATTGCAATATGAGATTAAAAAATTAAATATTGAATAAATAAAATGTTTAACGTGTTTAAAGCACATTTATGTACATAATTTTGTACAAAAATGCAATCATATGAAGATTGATATTAACATGCATAACATCCTAATGATATTATTTCTTTATAGTTTATAATAATTCTTTACAATTGATGTGGAATATAAAGCTAATAATGACCCATATACAGTGGATGAGTCAAAGTAGGAATGTACAATAAAACAGACCATTTTTCTGCAATACAGAAACTGAAAAAGTTCACAGAATTTTATGAAAAGCAAAAAAAAAATAACAACAACTGCAAAAATTATGAAAATCAAAGCAAATCTAATGACACAAAATTGTGCAGATACAAGCATTGAAACTTACATTTCTCAAATATTTTCTCTATTTACAACTGCTTTATCATGATTTGTATATGCCACCACTGAACACTGAATCTAATATTTTAGAACACTGAAGAGCATGGAATTGGCATTGAAAATTGGGGTCTCTTATAAATGTAGACACCATCTTTCCTCAGCTTGGCGGTAGAAGCTTCAGGAAAGATGTGTAAATCAAGTTGAAAATGAGTTTTTCCCATCACTTCCACCAACAGTTATTATTTGATTTGTCTACTATTACCATACATGTTTTATCTGCAGAGTTCAGTACTGGCCCAGTTGATAAACCACTTTGGTGCATGTGGAGGGTTTGAACTAGTCAGACAGAGACTGAGACAAGCTAGAGACCTCAGTATTGCTCATTTAGCAGCTCTTTTGAGGTGAGTATTGCAGGATTTGATTAACTACAAGTACATTAGATAAGAAAGGATCAGTATTGCTCATTTAACAGCTCTTTTGAGGTGATGATAATTAGGTGATATGAGTAAAGGACACTTTGATTAATTAAATTAGATTGGATTATTAAGGATCAATATCAAAGTTTAATGGGGAGAGGAAGAACTTTGCTAGTTTACAATTGCTAGAAAAGGGAAAGGGAATACATGAAGGAAAATGAAGTATTAAAAGAGATTGAAATTATTATGAAAAGAATAAAATGAAACTTGAATAATGGAAATAGATTGAGTGTAGGTGAGTGAGTACAAATAACAAGAAGGAAATGAATCCCAGGGGTAGATCAAAAGAAGGAAGATTTTTTTATGGGATATGATCAGGGAAATTCAAATAAAAATAACATTAAATATACTTTTACCAGCAGGGGAAAGGGAGGAGTCATTTGAAGAAGAAAACATGTAGAAGATACAATATGAGATCTACAGGGGTACTGAGGAATGATGATTGAAATATGAACAAAAAGAATTACATATGACCTCACATAATGATTTTGATTTGATATTTATTATGCAGGCCTTTTGGACAGTGTTACCAGCAGCTAACAGCAGATACAATCAAAAGCTACTTCCTTCCAACAGTGGTAAGTCTACTTTGAGTTTGATAAAAAAAAGTTAGGATAGAACTTGGCAAAGATGATCATGGTGAGGTGAATGGGTACCTGGCAGGAATTTATTCCTTAAAACGCCCCAGCGCTGGAAAGGCTGCGGGGCTAAAGCCACGGTGATAATATCCAAGTGCTTTGGAAGCGCATAGAGACGTTATTTATAATGTGTTATGCGCTATACAAGAACTGTCTATTATTATTATTATGGTAATATTTGAAAAATAGAGCTCTGTGTTTGTACGCTTATCTTTGCTTTCATTTCAATGTTAACCAATGATTTTATGACAGGTGTAGGAAAGATGGATACATTTGCAAGGATAGAAATAAAGCATCCTTAATTCTGTTCGTAGAGCACTAATAGGCAACCATCCCATTGTCCAAATAAAAAATGAATCAATTCTTTTTAACCATGTACAGAAGTAAAATTAGCCAGATACTAGAAAGACATACAATGTGGAGTTGAAAAACACAGTATATGCTAAAAAAAAGCACTTCTGTAAAATAAGAAATCAAATATTGAAATGAAATAAAGAGAATGAATACAATACATTAGTGTGCAGTAGCCTCAACAGCCTCACCTCATCTTCTATTTTTCATTCCAAATTTTGTTTTTATATTATTAACAAATTTTTAGTTAAGGGGATGTTAGAGGGCACTTTGGGGCTTCATAACCCTTGTGTATGTTCTTTATTATTTTTTTGTTTTTCATACATGTGTATGGAATAAACAAAATGAAAATTGCATCAATAAATTGATTGTTTTCATTTCAAACTGTTTCATCTACCTTGTTTTTGTAGGATTCGGTATGCTCTCATCTCCTATCATGCTCAGACAGGCAGTTGTTTCAACAAGATATTCAGGTGGGGGATTTACAGGCCACTTACCTTGTTGGACCTCGAGCAGCTTACGTCATAGTGGAGGTAAAACACAAGTGTTAGGGTCATTGGATTGTTGGTAGAAGTGGTGATGATGGTGATGATGGTGATGATGGTGATGATATGATGGTGATGGTGGTGATGATGGTGATGATGGTGATTATGATATGATGGTGGTGGTGATGGTGATATGATGGTGTGATGGTAGTGGTGATGGTGGTGGTGATAGTGATGATGGTAAGGATAATGATGGTGGTCATGACTGGTGGTAGCTGTGAAGGTGATGTTGGTGGTGGTGGGGATAATGATGATTGTCATGTTGTTGATGATGATAATGAAAATGATTGTCATGATGAAGATGATGATATGGTGATGATATAGGTCATGATGATTACGATGATGATGATGAAGATGATAATGATAATGATGAAGATGATAATGATGACGATGATGATGATGATGTTAAATAACATAGATTCCATGTGAAGTGGAGATGATTATAAGTAGCTTTAATGTACCTTCTGAATCTGCCCAGGTACATGTAGATCTTGGTTTAAAACCAATAAGATGCACTTGAAGGGTTTTTTTAAAGACAGATCTCTCCAAATCATTGGATTGAAGCCTATTGAGCCACCATTTCTGTGGTATACATTGTACATAACAAACCTACTAGCTTTGTGACTAGCAAATATTCAATGAGGCATGGATAAGAGTAATTTTACGTCCATTTGGTATTCTTTGAGGGGCCATCATGCTTTGCTACTGTTAAGCAATGCATGAGCAAGTGCTCAAAGATTTAATGGTTGCAATCTTTCTAAGAATTCAGTGCCCCTACTAAGCTATCTCTTCCCCCCCCCCCTCTTTATCTCTCTAGGTGGTTTCAGACCGCCTCGAAGTTCGCCAGTTCCAGGTATTCTCTGATCGGGAAATTTACCCCGATCAGAAAATACCAGGTATTTTGGCGGTGTGAAAGCAAACTACGCGTAATATCCCCGAAAGAAAATACCCGATAAATAATAGGTACTTGGCGAAATTACGAGAACTTTCGCGGGGATTTTTCCAAGGTCGTGGGTATTTTGGCGGTCTGAAAGCAAATTACGGGAACTTTTAGCCCAGCGTGTCGATGGGTGCGGCGCCGTGCATGGGTTGCTGCTGGGCTAGTGATTTTGAATTTCGCGCCTTGCTGCTTATCAGACCATACTGCGCATGCTCGTAACTTCATGAACTTATCCCGAAGGGTATGTTTCAGGGCGGTGTGAATGCAGGAATAATTAATGGGTATTTTTCAGCCTAAAAAAGTTCTCGTAATTTAACGGGGATTCTTGTGATCGAGGCGGTTTGAAACCACCTTCTCTCTCTCATGCTTTTTCTCCCACTCCAGGCTGTTATGAATCTCTTGTCAGCTGTCAAGTCAGAAGAAGCTGAGGCAGAGGTCAAAGTTCAGTATTGGCAAGACACCATTCTCACAAGGTATTACATATTTTTTACTTCCAGATGGTCTAGCGCCACTTGGTCAACAACACTTTGTCAAATGCCACTTGGTCTAATACCCCTTGGTCTAACATAACTTGATCTATCATGTCTTGGTCTAACACTGCCTGGTCTATTACCACTTTGCAAACATCATTGGTATAATGACAATGGTCTAGTACAACTTGATTTAACACCACCCAGTCACTGAATAAGCTGGAAAATTCTACCCTTATTCTGATATATTGTACCAACAATGAATATCATATGAAGGATACCGTAATATCATAAATCAAAGAGAATTTCCTGTTATTTGTATTTAGAAGAAATCTTTGGAACTTTGAATGAAAGCCGTGTATATCCTGTTTCCTTCATCATGTTTGTCTAAGAGGAAGTAAACCAAATCGTTCAGGCCATTATGACTTTTACTGTCCGCACGTAGTAACTTTATTTTCTGCTTGAAGTTGAGTTTTGTTATTCATAATCTGTTTTCATATCGCAAAGAAACTAGAAGTGTCAAATGACAGACAATATCAAAACATTTCATGCATTCATTTTTTATACAGCGGAATGACCTAACATGTAAGGAGTATAAGAGAGTGATTAGGGCCCCCTGTCTTACAAAGAGTTGCAATTGATCCTAATCAACCACGACTATGGAAAACCAGCAACTCAACATCTATAATCATGACGTGTTTCCTCCGTTTAAAGAATACTCCACCAGCTTATATAACACAGGAACCCCATTGCCTTGCGTGTTATGTCAATGGGAGCTAAAGTGGGATATATGACACCCCACTTTCAGTTTTGGGGAGGGTTTAATTTCTCTCATTTAAACTGGGGAATGGTGGACTGACAGCTGATAAGAGCTGATAACACACAGCAACCAATGATGACCACAGCAGGTGAAGTTGGATTGCAGCTGTCCATCTTATGTAATAGTATAAACAAACTTTTAAGAGCTTCCTGGCCCTTTCTGGCTGACAGAAATCTAGGAATAATTTGTATTCTATTTGTTTTAGGGCATTGGCATATCCAAAAACGATTCGAAATTTAGATGAAGATCAAAACGGAAGTTTGAACGATGCAAATGACCCACAATTGGTGAAATTAGAATATTAACAAAAGAACTTCAGGACTATTGCATGTCTCTTCCTCTTTCCCTGCCAGTGCTGCCAGGCAATGAGGGTCACTTCTCCTGGGGGGAAGATGGATTACATCTGGGCGAGTGTGTGTCTGTTTAAGGATTGCTGATGGGGGAGGGGTTTTTGATCTGGTTAGGAAGTCGAAATTGGGGGGTCATGGGTGTTGATAGTTTAAATGAGAATTTTCCTAATGATGCATTTGTCCGTTAAATACCATGCATGCATCATTGTGTTGACGATTCAATGTGCTGCTCTTTGTTTACAAAGGGACATTGTGTCAATTTCTAGTACGAAAAACTATGACATTGGTAGATTTCCATAGTTGAGGTTGATAAGATCAATCGTAACTCTTTGTATGATGGGACAGAAATCAAGAATTACACAAGAAATGTTTGTGTGAATTCTAGACGAAACGTTACAGAGCTGCCAACCAGTACGTTTTTTGGCATATTTAGTACGTTTTTGCAACCAAAATACGACAGTACGTTTTTTTTGTTAATACGATTTTGCAAAAAAAAAAAAATTATTAAGAAAAATCATCTCTATATGTCTATTTCATAACACACAAATATGGTTATTGGATCAATGTAATTTCAGGTAACTTTTTTTTTTTTCAATCATGTTCTTAAAACCAGGGTGAGATATACACATGTTTCAATATTTTTTTTTCATCTGCAAGAGCAGTGCGCATTTTAGCTTGCATACAGCTTGAGCGCGGCGATGAGCGTGCGCGCAATACATATTTTTTGGGGAAAATACAGTTTTTGTCTCACCTGCATAGCAGAGTGAGACTATAGGCGCCGCTTTTCCGACGGCGTCAACACCAAATCTTAACCGAAGGTTAAGTTTTTGAAATGACAGCATAACTCAGAAAGTATATGGACCTAGTTCATGAAAATTAGCCATAAGGTTAATGAAGTATTACTGAACATCCTGCCTGAGTTTCATGTCACATGACTAAGGTCAAAGGTCATTTAGGGTCAATGAACTTAGACCATGTTGGGGGAATCAACATCAAAATCTTAACCTAAGGTTAAGTTTTTGAAATGTCATCATAACTTAGAAAATATATGGACCTAGTTCATGAAACATGGACATAAGGTTAATCAAGTATCACTGAACATCCTGCATGAGTTTCACGTCACATGACCAAGGTCAAAGGTCATTTAGGGTCAATGAACTTTGGCCGAATGGGGGTATCTGTTGAATTACCATCATAACTTTGAAAGTTTATGGATCTGATTCATGAAACTTAGACATGATAGTAATAAAGTATCACTGAACATCCTGTGCAAGTTACAGGTCACCTGATTAAGGTCAAATGTCATTTAGGGTCAATGAACTTTGGCCAAATTGGGGGTATTTGTTGAATTACCGTCATAACTGAAAGTATATTGGTCTAGTTCATAAAACTTGGACATAAGAGTAATCAAGTATCACTGAACATCCTGTGCGAGTTTTAGGTCACATGTTCAAGGTCAAAGGTCATGTAAGGTCAATGAACTTTGGCCATGTTGGGGATATTTGTTGAATTACCATCATATCTCTGTAAGTGTATTGGTCTAGTTCATAAAACGTGGACATAAGAGTAACCAAGTATCACTGAACATCTTGTGCGAGTTATAGTAGTTTTCAAAGTCAGCACTGCTGCTATATTGAATCGCGTAATGCAGGTGAGACCGCCAGAGGCATTCCACTTGTTTTAATTACAGAATACAATTTTTCATTCCCAGAGGTTGGCAGGTCTGGTGTTAATAAACCTCTTGAATGGTTAAATCAAATGCCTGTTAATATATTCTAATGAGTCCAATGAAGCCTACATTGGTAGGTTGATGCTTTAGTCCCTGGGGGTTGTTTCACGAGGAGTGAAGTGCGACTTAAAGGAGAATGAAACCCTTGAAACCAGCTGAATCCATATCAAAGAGAAAAATCAAAGAAACATATTGTTGAAAGTTTGAGGAAGATTGAATGAATAATAAGAAAGTTATGAGCATTCGAATATTGAGATCACTAGTGCCATGTAGATCCTCCCAACGGCAATGCGACCAAGATCTGTGATATCACACACGTACAACTCCCTCATTACTTTAGTACTTATTTAACTTATATTCTCACTTTTATAGAGTCTATCACAAGGTGAGGTGTTCTCTTTATGAGATGACAAGTACAGAGGTTTCACAACATTATACCATTGATGAATGGTTTGTCATATGATTAGAATGAGCAAAAAGAGATGTTTTGGGGTATATTTTCAGTGTCCAAATGGGAGAGTTGTACGTGTGTGACATCACAGATCTTGGTCGCATTGCCAATGGGAGGATCTCCATAGCATTAGTGATCTCGACATTCAAATGCTCATAACTCTTTTATTGCTAGTCCTATTTTACTCAAAGTTTTGTTGATCTTATTCTTTGATTTTTCTGCTTTCACAAAAGCTAACTTGCTCCAAGAGTTTCATTCTCCTTTAAGTGTCATGCCAAAATTCTTACACACAATCTTATCGATCAACATGCAGTAGCGCTCGTCCTGTTTGCATGGTTTGCCACTGAGTGATGCCTGTATACTGCACGCAACTAGAAATCTAAGTGTGACTCTAAGTCACACTTAAATCACTTAGCAAAAACTCCATAATAGCATCCTTTGATTACTTTTGATTTTATTTGTGTTGTAGGTTAAAGCATGCTTTAGAAGATGAAGCAAGCTCTGGAGAATGTACCCCCTCAGCTGGTACGGCCAGTCCTCAGGGACAGGTAGCTTCAAGACGTACGTCTCGGGAAAGTCAGAAAGACATCACTACTCCAGGATCTATCAGTAAGTTCCTAGGCCAGTATTCTGAACTCTGGTCTAAAATGGTGGTTCAACTATGGATAGCCAATTGTGTCAGAAATCTCTAACATTCATTTTGCCGGCACATTTAGTGCTTGATATATTGAAAACTGTTTTGGAATGATAACTTTGATACTGTTCTTCATCAATTAAGTTTGGAAAAAGAATACAATTTAATAAATATGCATGTAAGAAGCTTACAATGTAAAGTTTTGGCATCCATGGCTTCTTGTAATTTTAGTGCTGACTTAGACCTTGGTCTATGTTAAATAAGACTTCAAGATATATGGACCCTAGTCTATAGAGTATATTATGGGGTGATGTCATCAATTTTCATTCATAGCCCTTCAGCACATTCATGCCCTTATGCGATAGAGCATGGTGAATTACGTTTTTATTCACCAAATTTGACATGAATTGGTTCTAAGTGGCCAAGGTATATGTATGGCCAAACAACTACGGTACCAATAGGACTCATTAAAATCATGGGCCTGGTTCATAACTGTTTGGAGGTCAATGTTCACCAATTTCAATGAGACCAGGTCGGTATTCATATGGCCTAATGGACAAATTTATAGATTTTAGGTAAAATCATACCGCTGTCGCCAATTGTTAATACCTAATATCATTAATAAACCCCATAGATTTTTTTGTTACATTAAGAGTTAAAATCATTTTTTCAGTTACTGAAACTAGACTTGCAGTGTTATATCTAAAGGTTTTAGATGTTAATGAGTCATATATATGAATCAAATGTTAAAAAAATGAACTTGTTCCTTTACAGATGATAGTGAATGTGAGATGAAATCACCAACCAGCCTGAGTAGTAGATCCTGTCAGACTTTACCTTACATGGTAGACTCAGTCCAGCAGGATACGTTAGATCTTATTGAACGACTAGCCAAAGAGAGTGGCACTCCTCCTTTCAAAGACCCTCTAACTTCCTCATCACCATGTAGTCCTGCGGATACGTGCTCTGACTCTGGCACGATAGCTGACCCCACAGACTGTGCCTCGGCCTCGCAACAGATGATCACCATTGATATCGAACCGCCATCTCCGCGACCTCCTCATGCATCCACCGCGACCATGGATGCCACAATCGATCTGGACATGCCCTCCACGTCCTATGGGATTGTTGAGCACCCCAGTAAGTTCCCGTTTGATCGGATGAAGCCGGAGTTGGTGTCTAGTGATGTCATCGTCTGGAACCAGGGGCGCCCTTGCCCAACATTGCCTTGTGGGTCAAGAAACCCATTGGAGAGTAAGCATCTTCCATTAGGAATTGGGTTGGATTCTAGTGATACATCATCCATGGTGTCAATGACATCGGTAGCAAGGTCAGCAAGTGAACTTGGGACAACGTGTCGGGTTTGCTTTGAAGGAGAGACTTCATCTAAGAACAGACTGATCAGACCTTGCAGGTGAGTGAAGATCAGAATGATATTCATTGTAAGCGATGTATGCAGAAAAATGAGCTGTGAATTTTGAACTGAATTCACGCAGGTGGTTTTTAATCTGTTTCTAAACCATGGTTTTTGTCTCAACTGCATAGCAGAGAGAGACTACATGTATAGGCGCCGCTTTTCTGGCGGCGGTGGCGACGTCAAGATCAAATCTTACCCGAGGGTTAAGTTTTTGAAATGACAGCATAACTTACAAAGTATATGGACCTAGTTCATGAATTTTGAACATAAGGGTAATCAAATATTACTGAACATCCTGCCTGAGTTTCAAGTCACTTGACCAAGGTCAAATGTCATTTAGGGTCAATGAACTTTGACCAAGTTGGGGGTATTTGTCGAATTAACATTATAACTTTGAAAGTTTATGGATCTGATTCATAAAACATGGAAATAAGAGTAATCACGTATCACTGAACATCCTGTGCGAGTTTCAGGTCAAAGGTCATTTAAGGTCAATGAACTTAAGCCATTTTGAGGGTATTTGTTTAATTACCATCATAACTCTAAAATTGTTCAGAAATTCAGAAATTGCCATCATAACTCTGAAATAGTTCATAGAACTTGGACATAAGAGTAATCATGTATCACTCAACATCCTGTGCGAGTTTCAGGTCACATGACCAAGGTCAAATTTAATTGAGGTCAATGAACTTTGGCCATGTTGGAGGTAATTATTAAATTGCTGTCATAACTTTCAAAGTTTATGGATATAGTTTATGAATTGTGGGTATAGGGATAATCAAGTATCAATGACAAGTCTTAGGTCGCATGATCAAGGTCAAATGTCATTTAGGGTCAATGAATGTAGTATTGTATCATTATATGATTGGTGTTTGAGTTAATGATTATTTTATAGTAGTTTTCAAAGTCAGCACTGCTGCTATATTGAATCGTGTAATGCAGGTGAGACTGTCAGAGGTGCTCCACTTGTTTGCAGATTTCATACATTGGTTATGCTTCATTTGGAGTGTTACTGAAAAAGTCTCCAACTTTTATCAAGTTTCACAAAATTGACACTTGTAGGTGCATTTTCGGTGATTTTTTTTTTTGTACATTTTTTTCACTGAATAGAGGAGGAATAGACGATTTCATTTTAAATGAATACTGCACCAAAGTTCATTTAATGGTAATGAAACACACAAAGAAATCCCAAACTCATATTAGAAATCTTAATTTAAGCAATGCAAAAATTTCTGAGATTAGACATTTTGAGTAATATTGAATATGGTCATTATCATGCAGGTGTACTGGTTCAGCAGCAAGTATTCATCGTCAGTGTCTGGTTAAATGGATCCAGATATCAGGAAATAGAACGTGTGAGGTATGTGGGGCACGCTTCAGTTATGTACCTCTCTCGGAACACATGCGAGGCGTCATGGATAAATTCAGGTCAAATCGGGTGAGCAAAATAAAATACATTTCACAAAGTGTCCCTGAACCTTGAAGATTTAATCCCTTTTGCAGCTTATTCTTGGATAGGTGCAGTCAATGGCTGACATTGGAGATTATTAAAGCGAAGGGTGTAAGTGAAAACATGTCAGTTTGGTTTTCAATACTTGAAGTCCAGCTGTAAACTTCTGATATCTAGAATGGTAGCTGCCTGTGAGTGAAGGTGTGTTGATAGCCACATATTTTCTGTATTTTAAAAATGTTTAGGCATTTTTTTCTTCAATCTCCCTACAGTTGTAAGTCTAGAATAAACAAATTACTTGTTTGTTTTATTGACATCCAGCAAACTAATTTCAGATCATTTTACATCATTAGCCGTTCAGAAATTGTAAGAATTTTGTCCAATACCAATTTATGAATTTTATGAAATACTAGTTAATGATATCATATACAATGAATTGTGATTAGCTTTGAAGTGTGGTCAGGATTTACTCATTGTCTATATCCTATGTACAAATTTTGTGACATATTTTTCTTTCCGTGTTTTTTACAGAGATGGAGAAATGTGGCGTTTGCTGTTCTTGTCGGACTGGTGGTCATCCTTTATCTAATCATCTTTGCTGTGTTCCCTGGTGGGATAATGAACAATTAACCCCCCTCCCCTCCCAACCCCCCCCCCCCTGCTCCCCTGTCTGATCCTACCCTCCATCATTCATTATATATAACATTTATTCTACATATCTAGAACTACAATTACTAAGAAAGATATTTAGTGTAGATTCATACTCACTCTGTATAGGGTGTTCAAATACAACATACAACATCTAGAGACTTTGTAACTTGTATATTAGGATGTATACCCTGTATATATGTATAGCATTCCTGTTATCATTGTCTGCTCTAGACAGATTTGACAGAATGGGATATAGACATTGAACGGAGGTATGGGATTCCTATTGCCTCACTTTCTTATGAAAAAACTTATAACAGGCTAAAGGATTTAAGTCAAAGGCTGCCTTGCCTGTCTGAAGTCAGCGGGGCATTTTTTTCTAAAAACGTACAGACAACATGGGTTTCCTGAATTTACATGTGGTTATTCTTTATCAATGAAAGCTTGGCAAATACACAAATTTCACTTCAGATTTCAGTGTCAAAGTTCAACTCTCACATAAATATGAATATTTAGATCAGTTATATATCCTAATAACAAGTGAATGTCATTGGTTATCCTGAGTAGTGTCTGTCCTCAGTTGATAAAGATACATATGATGCAACACTGAGCACATCGTGTGTCCGTAGTTGATAAAGGTACATACGACACGACACTTGACGAAGCCATGCATGCCTGCGTAAGAGGTCCCCAGTTGTTCCAATATAGGTTCATTATTAATGGGTGCGTGTATCGCATCCAATTTTAACAATTGATTGTGCTGTGTGCATGTATCTCCACTTTCAGGGTAACAAAAGAGAAAGACATCAGTGATATGATATGCATTATAGTAGAATGGTGGGAGCCTTATAATCTTGTGGTAGTGGCTTCCAATTTTAGAGGGTTTTGAGATCGAATCCCAGCCATGGTGTCTTCTTCAGCAAAAAATGAAAAATAATCCACATTATACAGTGCTCAACCTAGGTGTTGTACCTTGCCGGAATTCATTCCTTGAAATGTCTCTGAAGCTGGAAGGTAGCTGGCTATAGCCAGGTAATTAATGATAACTGGCACCTAAAGAAATCTGCAGAGTTTGTACGAGCAATTTATACGTTGCATTATTATTAGAACATTCATGCAAGGTTTTTGGTAGATAGGTAGTTGTAGGAATCGGATTGTTAAACAAGAAGTCATGTTATTGTTGAAAATACTACATGCTCAGACTAGCATTCCGATCAAAGTGTGACTTACATTTGATCACTTTTGATGGGATCTCTGTGAAAAGTCTTCTGTTATTATTTTGGCTGACAGTGGTTGCAGTGTATGTGAATAAATGATCCCTAGCTTCTTGCCAGTTTATGAGAGGAGATTGACTTGGGGTATTGTGATTGTGCTATATCTTGTGTAAAAGGGAGTGCAATTTGTACAAGGGCCCTGCTGGAAAGTCTTTCAATTTTCCTGCAATATTGCATAAAGATTTTTTTGGGGGGGTTTCACTTTGGTCTGTAAAATCTCTGGAGGTTATTTGAATGGGTAATGGTATGTTTAAAAATGATTGCATGTAGTATGATATTCAATGCCTCTAGAAAGAACATACTAAAATATGAATGTATTGAGTCATTCATAGAATCATCCCTAAATCCGGGGGGGGGGGGGGGGGGGGGGGGCACTTACATTGACGAGTGGATACGATGTGCATCCAAAAAAAACACGTAAAATTGATGTCTTTTTCAAGATAGGGCACAGGGTGTCAAAAACACAAAAATATTGAAAAAAGGTATCTATTTCACTCAGAAAAATATAGGTGTTTAGGAACAAATATGCGGGAATGATAAAACAAAACATGTTTTTATAAAAGATGTCTTTTTTGCCCCAACACTACGTGTTTAGAGTCCGATTTGTGCGAGGTGTGGAAGGTGGGGCCGTACTTAATCAAATGGTGTATAAAGGTAAAACCGACGGACCCGTGACATAACAATCGCTGTACATGTTTAGGGGTTCATTTCAGGGAATACTTGCCAAGAGTCGTTTTGTTACCAATACTTGTTAAGGGGTGCATTTTCAGAATATGGAAAATACATCGCTGTACTTGTTTAGGGGCTCAATTCTGGGAATACTTGCCAATAGTATTTGTTTCCAATACTTGTTAAGGGTAGGGTTTCACACGCCAATACTTGTTAAGGGGTGCATTTTCAGAAAATGGAAAATACGTGTTTAGGGTGCTTTTCGAGACCCCATGGCCACGCATGGTATCAACTCGTCAATGGAAGTGGCCCCTCCGGGCCCTAAATGCCAATTTTAAATTATTGAAGATGGTTTAATGAAGGTAATACTTGTGGTGTTACTCAGCGATTTTTGTAATTAAATGTGTGAGGTTTTATCGCAAGTTTTAGAAACTTAACTTTGTTTTGGACCTGCATCTTTATTTATAGAATTTACAGTAATAGCTGGTTTGTCTCATATGCAATGAAGCAAAATTTTATATTCATGGTTTTCTTTATGTGTGTTTATTAGGCTTGATGATGGTATTGATATGATTGCATAAACCTGAACCCATTTGATTGATGAGGTTGTCTGAATGCACTCAATGGATATGATCGCATATTACAAGCTCAATGCAGTCAATTGATATGATTTGCATAAACCTAAAGGCATTCAATCAATATGATTACATAAACCTGATTGCATTAATCAAATGCAATCATTAAATATATTTACAAGCTATCCAGCAGGGCCTTTGATGAATTTGAAATGAAAAAAAAAAGAAAGAAAAAAGAAGAAGAATGAGAAAAGGGTTGATTATCATTGACAAACAGGCTGAAATATGAACAGTGCGAAGGAACGCTGCTTGTCATCAATTGCAAGTCAAATTCTTTTATTGATATTTACTATTGATTGCAAGTAGGTTTCTTGCTAATTTAGTTCACATGATGGAATGTAAGGTACCATCATTTGAATGTATTTTCAAAGAAAAAGTAAAACTTATACTCCATTGAAGAAAAATTCATAGTGGGCATACAAGCTCAAATGGTACAATTATGTATACAGGTACGAATAATCACACTGATTTATGGTGAATATCTTTTAAAAAAATTAACCATTTGAAATTGATTTGAATTCTGCTTGACCTGCATTTATTCATTTCAGATATACTTGGTCATGATGTACAGTTAATGCATGTAGCTATGTGTGTTGATTCAAAGAAAAAACATGAAATGAGAACAAAAAAGCATACCTATTTTTATATTGTGAAAGTTGAACACTTACATTTCTTGCACGCTTAGTATGGCATTAAAACTGAGAATATATGGGAACAAGATTCTCTGAAAGGCAAATATCTCTTTACTGGTTTTAACATTACTTTTCTATCAGGGTTTCAGTTCCTATCAATCATCTAGTGTTCAAAGAAAGATTGCTATTGAAGCAGCTCTACGCTACCATTTAGATTAGATAATTGTATGACTTGTTTCATGAAGTGTCATATATGTTACATTAGATGAGTTTTGTCTTTGTTAACATTTTCTAATGATTCCAATGCGGTCATAGTTTGTTGTTACAGGAGAGCTTTTCATGAAGAATGTTTGTCAGTGATTTTCACCATTAGATGTTATAAGCTACTGGAAATCCTTGCATCTGATTGGCTGGGAACTAATTAGTTGGTTAAAATCACTGACAAAACTCTTCATGGAATCCTCCCTTTGTTTTACCTGTATGTGAACACTGATCATCCAGCAAAAAAATCCACATTCAGTTGCCTGTCAATTTTCTCTAGTAAGTCATAATAGTCATTTGATTGTGAGGAATCAATTGGGAAAATTGGCTTATCTGAAAGCACAACTCATTCTATCTTCTATAAACAAATTTGTTGTTAAAATCCAATCAAAGTGGAGATGCAGGTGTTTTTTATACCATTTCTTTTTCTGACTGCTTCAAACTTTAAACCTTTTCCTTCTTGCTTAATCTCTTGGAAAATCCTCAACATTTAAATCAAGAGTTGGATTGATTCTGTCAGATTGATTTTGTAAAGCCTACAGTCTGCTTTTTCAAGCAATGTAAGGTTTTGAAATTAGATTTCTCTGACTCTGGAGCTTGGATTTGGAGCTTGACTTTCACTTATACATTATCTATGGACAGTTTTGCTCTCATTGGCGACATTTTGATGAGTAGACTACCCAATTATTTCATTTTGCATACAAGTCTAGTTTACTTGCCTGTTGTCACCTACAAAGACTCCAACTTTTTTCATCCTGATATGCTTCCTTGTCTTCTCTTTATTCACCAGTGTAAAATAATTGTAAAGAATGCAACAACAAAATAGCTGAAAATTATGCTATTGTAGATTTCATACATGAGTACTATTCCAGATGTATTTGAAATGTATTTTGAAGTTCCACAGCTAGTCAATATATGTGTATGAATAATGTATTAATGTTCCTCCACCATTTGTGATAGAGAGAAATTTCATTTTAAGGCCTTTTGTGATGTTTTGTAGTAAGCCATCATAATGCAAGGTTTCAACTCAATATATCTACTCAATCTGGTCAATCAACTTGAATTAAGGTGTGGTCTGTCTAACTCAGCTAGGCAAACTACTTTGATCAGGGTCAGTCTACCTTCATTGGTATCACTTTTGCTTCGTACACAAATATTTTCGGTTACACTACGTAATTCCGAAGGTTCTTTATTCCGAAGGTTCGTAATTCCGAAACACGTAAATTGCCTACACCTCGATGTTCGTTAATCCGAAAACGTAAAAGGGTTCGTTAATCCGAACATTTGTGGCTTTATTCCGAAGGTTCGTTATTCCGAAGGTTCGATAATCCGAACATTTGTGGCTTTATTCCGAAGGTTCGTTATTCCGAAGGTTCGATAATCCGAAAACAAAATAAGGTTCGATGTTCCGAAGGTTCGTTAATCCGAAAACGAAATAAGGTTCGTTGTTCCGAAGGTTCGTTAATCCGAAAACGAAATAAGGTTCCTTGTTCCGAAGGTTCGTAAGTCCGAAAACGAAATAAGGTTTGTTAATCATTTAGTTTTCGGACTAACGAACCTTCGGAATTACGAACCTCATTTCGTTTTCTGATTAACGAACCTTCGGAATTACGAACCTCACTTCGTTTTCGGACTAATGAACTTTCGGAATTACGAACCTCATTTCGTTTTCGGACTAATGAACCTTCGGAATTACGAACCTTCGGAAATACGAACCTTCGGAATATCCGAACCTTCGGAATAACGAAGCTTCGGAATTACGAATGTATGCGATATTTTCAACATTTCCAAAACATTTGTAAAATATGTGCAAGCGCCATGATTCAGTGGTTTTGACTCTTGCCTTGTAATCAGAGGGTTGTGTGTTTGAGTCCTACCACGGCCTAGCGTCCTTTGGCAAGGTGTTAAACCACACTTTGCCACTCTCCATCCAGGTGCTAAATGGATACCTGGTAGGATGTGAAAGTCATTGTAGCTTGTCCAGTATTGTGTGCGCCCAAATGGAGTTGAAGATGTGCATACAGTGTGCGCGGGAACGACTATTTGAATCCAATAAATCTGTATGCGCTTAGATACATACAATATGTCTTAAACGCGTTATAAGTATTAACCAGATTATTATTAGTTGAATCTTAAGGTAGCCCGAGTAGCATCTTCCCAACCAAGGTAGATGATCCTTGTCTAGCTATTCCAACCAAGCCCAATACTGGCTACATGTAGGTATTAAACATGTGTGACTTGATGGATGGGCAGTTGGAACACGGTTTTACAGATGCTGTTTTGTCCCTTTTTAAATATGTAATATTATTTGCAACTATGCACAGCAAAGATTCCTACACGTATTCACTAAAGCTTTGTGCCACAAAATGACATTATTAACAATATTTACTTATGATTATCAGAGAAAAATGATTGTGCTGGGAACTCTTTCAACTTTCAAATTTATCTCAGTTTCTGTAAATAGGCATTGCAGTAAAAATTTTAGAGCTAAATGTAAATATTAGTGTACTGCTTCCACATATCACCCTTAAGCAATTCATGAATACACTAAGCTCCTCTTGAATCAACTATTAAATTCATCTGTGTTGCTAGAGGCTTTCTTACACTGACATGTTGAGTTGATATCTGTTTCATAGTTACAATGGTTTTTAGGGCCTTTGATTATTATTTGATCAAGCAGTATCCTAATGTTGGACTGTTGGTATTATTATCTGTTCTTGTTTCATGAGCTAAATATAAAGGTACTCTTCAACTATTCACTTCTTATCAGTATTCATTTAACAACCCTCATGCCAAATATTTTTATAACAAGTACAGGAAAGTGAGAGGTACAGTATAGCTATGTAGATAAATTTAGGTAAATGACTTGAAAAGAGTGTTTTTAACCGATTAGATAATGTTGAGTGTGACGTATTGGGTTACAGACAAAGACAGAGCCTCTTATGATTCTAACATTCATGTCTTGTAGCACTTGAGTCTGTGCGTGACACATGTGTTATGCTTCACATGAATTCTGGCTCATCCTTGGTATCAGAATATTGTTCTAGCATTATAAAGGATTTTGGGAGTGTTTCTTACATTGATTTATAATCATTGAAGGATGTTGATGGTGTGTTCAAATTGGTGACTCGTCCTGTTCATTTTCCTTGGCAGAAGATCCAGTATTACTATTGAATTAGACTGGATTTTGAATCTTAACTTTGAGTGTTGCCAATACAGTGATGGTGTTTAATATCAAAAGACATGCCAATATTTGTCAGAAGTACAGTCACCCCAGTACAAGAAACCATTTTGTCTAACAAATGCAATTTCTTGATAGAGATATTAAATGATAAATATGCTTGTCATATGGACTGGCGCCATGCACTGGATAAATTGTCCAGGGGCTAATTGCAGACAGAGTTGCATTTAAACGCATGTAAAAAAAAAATCAATTGTATGTCCATAATACTGTATGTGATTCATTGGTTAGATATCAAGTTGTGTGTGATTTTTTTTTCCTTCGTTGTGTTTGATTGTAATTATTTCTGGATCATACCAACTCTATACACTCTTATGTAATATTTGTCTTCTAAGAATTTTAAAATTTGGATCCAAATGCAAATTGAAATTCGTGAAAAATAATTTACCTCATAATTTTCGACTGCACACCTCAGTCTTCTCAGCGTTATTACAAATCTTATCACTGCTGGAAGTGACGTATCGGCGAAGAATTGGGTTATAAACTCTAAAGTTTGAAATTCTTGGATGCAGTTTAACTTTCGTTTGATAATATTCATCTTGTCTTACTCATGTTCAGCCATTATCCCATTTTATTTATTGCCAATCAAGGCAATATTTCAAACATGTTATAGAATGTATCACTTAAATGTAGATGAAAATGTAATAAATATGCTATCTCAAATCTGATAACTGAAGAAAGCTCATCACTCGGTTGTAGCAGTTGTATTTCAGTACCAGTTTTACTTGGTTTTGGCATTGTACAACAAGTTTGTATGTCCTTTTTGAATGGGCGTATACTGTAATTATTTGTATCAACTTGAAAGCTAGTTCACAAGAAAAACAAAACCTCCAGCTCTCCGGATCTCGTAAATGAAGTTTTAAGAAGCCATCTTGTGATCATTTGCACCATTAATATATGTCAAGTTATTTATAAGTATGTAATTGTGATGTATGTCTGCTATTCAACTTGTCTTTATTTTTGTTTTATTTTATAAGCTGTATAATAAGTATATAGATGCATGAGCCATGAGTGTACATATTCCTGAATACCCGGCTATGTGTTTGTTCTTTTTTTTTTTTTTACTAATGCATTTCAATGCTGTAATATGAACATGGTAATATAACATGGTAATATGGTATCTTTCCTGTAATGGGCCTGTATACACTGTAATATTTATATTTATGTTTATGCAACTATAAATAGTGTGGATGATATTTGTTTGAATACATGTATTTATGTTAGAATCTTTCTATTTTGTTTTCTTTATTTTTCCCCATTCCAATGATGACCCAAATATGGTCATGTGATGCCATGTAATTGCCTTTTGAATATTCATGAGGTTACCCAAATTTTGTGACCTTTTGGTTATCCCCATATGAAGAGCACTATTAGTTATAGACATGCTTGTCATGAAGGAGAAAAGAAAAATTAAAATCAAGGATAATTACACTCGAGGCCTTGTATTTTTTTTTTAAGTGCTCCACTTTTGATGAAAACTTTTCATAGAAAGTTGAGTCATGGTATTTGTTTTTTGAGCATTGCTCAGAATGTGTTAGAGACTGCTACTATCATGTATAATGTTGAATGTAGTGAATGAGAATGTTCACCTTTCAGTCTCACGCTTCAATCTATACCTGAATAAACTCTGGTGATGCGCTAACTAGGGGAGGTTTGAACGGATTTATGATGATTCCACAAGTTTTTTAAATACTAACCATGGATTGTGATAAATTTGTATGGGGCCCTGAGAGTGTTCTGATGATTAATGTAGTAGTACATCTTACGTTGATAATATTGTGACATTGTACAATATTAGACATTTCAATTAGATTATTCTATACTTATAGCTTAAAGCAACATTACTCCTCGCCTCATTGGGTTACGTGTTGTATTTGTATGTCGTTACGAATAACTTTGTAAAAATAATTAAAGTACTGCCAGACATTTGTTTTTTCATATCGTAATGTTTTGTTTATGCTTATAAAGCAATTGGGTAATAAATCATAATTTATTCATCTATAATTGATATCCAACTAAGTGTATTTACACTCTCTTACATGCACTGATATGTTTTGTAAGATGAAAGCAGTGGGCTATTAGTATTATTGATGGTTGGAACATTGTACTATTTATTTGATAACCATTTATTGTGTGCATGCAAAGAAAAAAAACGGTACACTTGTAAGGTTTACTGACTAAATAACTTTAATATTCCTGTAATTATACATCAGCAATTGTATCACCCTGAATTAAAATTAAAAGTGCATTAAAGTATACACATATAGATATATATTTAGATATAATGTTGGTTGGGTCTTTTGACCTGTCTATACATAGTTGTAATATACAAATCATTATTTATAGTCCTAAACCTTTTGGAATGGGCATGACTCTTGGATTCTAACTCGCCAAAATGGAAACCATCTTTTCTTTTCTTTTTTTTCTCTTTGATTTATATGCAGTATGCATAATTGTGCTTAGAAACCATGACTTTGTATAAGTGAGTACCTTTTAATGTATAAATATTTAAGACAAGAACAAAAAGCGTCTCATTTGTAACTAGTCTATTTATTTAATCTGTGGTGAGGTTATTTCTTGATCTCCTATAGAATTAAACATATTACAACATGCATGAAACAGTTGTCCCCTTTGATTTGTTCCTTTTAATTGGTTTAAATGAAGGATTTGAATGAATTAGAATCTTTGAATAATATGCCCATTTTGGAAGGTAAGTAGTTTGTGTATGGTTTGGTAGTAGATGAGTTAACCTAACAGTTTCATGTAGTACTTGTTCTGTTTGGTCAAAAGCAGTATCAACGCATTAATAAATATATAAATATACATTTCAAAAAATGACTCAAGTGTGTGCAGCAATTTGTCTGGTGAATTGGTATTCTCATCTACAGAGTTCCTTGTAGGATTACGTTTGATAATGATCTTTGATATCCTGTATGGCCTCCTTCTCATTCCTGCCTTTTCCTTCCCCTCTTTCTCCTTTCCCTCCTCATCTATTTATTAATTATACGTTTATACATTTAACAATTTCCTGTGTGTGGAGGGGCATTTTCTTAAATGTATTTTAGCCCCCCCCCCCTTCAAAAATGAAGAATGAGAAAAAGATGCGCATATATACTGAAAGGGTAATTGACCAACTGATGTCTATAATATTTTTTTTATCTTCAAGATCTGCAATAGGTAAATATTCAGTGGCGTACCGTGGGTCACGGCATGGGAGCACCAGCAAAAAAATCGAGTCGTTTTGGTGGGCGCGTTTAATGGCCAGGTATACATCCTGACATAATAGAAACATGTTAAAGTCCGTGCCATTAAAATGATATGTATCTCACTAATCAAATAACGCGAGCGCGAAGCGCGAGCTGATAATTTCGATATTCAGACCTTTAAAAAAAGGGACATTATAAACAAATTGTTGTAATCATGGTACGTACCAGTCTCACTAAACAAACAATGCGAGCGCGGAGCGTGAGCTGAAATTTGTATATACATGTATATTGACCTTAAACGGACATTTTAAGCCTGTTTTTTCAGGAATTCACGAAGAGTATATCTCATCTTAGTCATCTAAGCGCCAATCGCGTGCTGATTTTTTTTAACTACGTCTAAATACAGTCATGAAGCACTTTTTGTAGTACTAGTGTAATCATGAACATGATACGTCTCTCACAAATCAAATATTGCGAGGCGCAAGCTGATTTTTTTTAAAGTTTCATTTAGACCTGAAGGGGCATTGTAAGGCTTGTTTGTAGGAATTCATTAAGACCATACGTATTTCACTAATTAAATGATGCGAACGAAGCGCGAGCTGATTTTTGTTTTAATATTCAGACCAGAAAAAAAGGAAGTTTAAAGGACTGTTTTAGGAATTCATGAAGAGCAGAAATATCTCACCAATCCACTAATGGGAACCTAAGCACGGACTAATGTTTATATTCAGACATTAAAAGGGGCAATCAATAAGTTTAATAGTCATAAAAAGAAGCACATGCCATAAAATAAAAGCTCGAATCGCGAGGAAATATATTGTTTATTAACTTGCAAACGGGATGTTTTAGTGCTATTTAATCCCTTTGAACAGGATTATTTATCCCATTAAACAGACAATATGCGAGCACCAGGAGTGATGAACATATAGGCCCTAAGCAAATCATGTTTCACAAAGTTATGAAAAAATATATCCTATGTAATATGAATTATATGATTATTATATACAATAATTTCTTATTCTTTCCCAACTACTTTTCTCTTTCTTTCTTCCCCTTTCTCTCCTGTTCTCCCTTTTTTGTCCAGCCGATGTAGGAGGGGGAGGGGGAGTACCCCCCCCCCGTTGTTACGCCACTGTAAATACTATTTGGATTAATAAATTCTTTGTACTTAAGAAGATATTATAGCGCTGATGAAATGGACGTTGACCGTATAGAGGCCGCCATGCTAAGATAGGGGATGGAAACCTGTTTCATAACTTACTAGGACAAATCCACCAAAAAGTTGATTTGAATTTTAAAAAAAGAAAGAAAAGAAAAATCCAACAAGCATAACACTGAAAATGTCATCAAAATCGGATGTAAAATAGGAAAGTTATGACATTTTAAAGTTTTGCTTAATTTCACATATTAGAAATATGCTCATCCTGGTTGGTATGCAAATGAGGAGAATGATGACGTCATCCACTCACTATTTCTTTTTTTATTTCATTGTACGAAAAATGAAATATAATTTTCTCCTCATTGTCAAGTGAAACAAAGAATAATTCCTCCCTGAACTTGTGGAATTAGCACTGTTTAATACCATATGGTTCAATCAGGTTGATCCTTATCGTCAAATCTGAAAAAAAACACCGAAATATTGTTTAATTCAAACAATAAAAAAAATAAAAGAAATAGTGAGTGAGGGACATCATCGACTGTCTCATTTGCATGCAACTTAGTTGTGCATATAGCGGTCTTGTGAAAAATAAGCAAAAATTTAAAATGTCATAACTTTCTTATTTTACATCCGATTTTGATGAAATTTTCAGCGTTGTGCTAGTTTAATTTTACTCTGTTTATTCAAATCAACATTTTTCTGGGGTGGACTTGACCTTTAATAAATGTGGTTAGCCCTAAACCAACATATTTTTTAAATATTTTTTATTTTTTTATTTTTAGATTGTTCCTTAGACCTGATGTTGCCATCATAAAATGATGAAAAGTGGCCCATGACTGCCACGTAAAAACCATAATGAAATTATAAGTGCAAGGTTTTACATCAAGCTAATTAAATATGAATTAACATTATTCTTAAATTCGCTCGAGGGGAACTCTGAGATTTTTATTGAGCTTGAAAAAGCACGTCCTATGTTTTAAAATGATATACTGTATAAGGTACATGTATCTTGCAACGCATTTAATTGGAGGGGGAGGTACCTTGGACCCGTTTGCTATAACAACTTGCAATACAAGTTTAAAGCTACTGAAATCATTCAATTTGATTGGCTAATAGAAATTAAATGTATATGATGCATGACACATTCGGGAAGATTGAATGAATGGTGACATTGCTCAAACATCATTAAAAAAAATGTTTTTTCTTCTTCATAATTTGGCATCGTCGGGAGATACTAGTACTCTATGCAATTTACTGATTTCTATAAATAGCGCCATCTCTTGTCATCAGTCGTAGCTTGTCTTTAAATGGGCGTTGTGGCGTGCGCCTGTAATCCAAGCTGTGGGGAAATTACAAATTGATGCAGAGGTTCGAGCCCTGGTCACGTCTTTCGGATGGTGACGTTAAAGGTCGGTCCCAGACGTAAATAATCATATCTGATTGATACACGTCTGACAAAACTCAAATACACACACACACACACACCCTCTCACACACACACACATTTCTTTCATTTTATTTTGGTCTCGTTCAACACTAACCCACTTTTCTCACCTCGGGAGGGGGGGGGGGGGGTGTTGGTGACCAACCCGTCCATTGGTAAGTTATTCAATAAAAGTGCAAAAAGCAGGCGAAACGGCGGAAAGAGACAGATAAGGAATAGAAAATAATGAAAAGAGACTACTTGGTCAAAGCAACTCACTTCCTTTATTGTTGATAAATCAAACCCTATATTTGGCCATCTTGCCCCTTCCCCCTGCAATAATATGTACTCCTTAAAACATACACGCAAAAAACATTTTATAACCTAGACATGGATTTTGATCAATATGAGACTAGTCGTCATTTTATTTACATGTATACTTATAGTTGCGAACATGCAATAATAATATGTATGCCTCTGAATGAAATTAATCATCATACACATCACGTCATTGTATATGCATCATGTATCAAATAATGGTAATTCTTATAACAAAAGGGTAACATGTAACACTCACTTATTGATTCAAAATTTCTGTAGACAATAATGGAAGACACATGCGAATATCATTATCAAACAGAACTTCGGAATGGGATCCGTTTCATGAAAGTTGGTGTCATAGTACGAACAGGTTGTCCTTACCAGATATGGTTACCATAGAATTATTCAGAAACATGTGTTCATTGACACCACCCCACCCCCTTAAAAAAAGGAAAGGAAGAAAGAAAGAAAAGAGGAGGAGGGGATAAAAACAAGAAAAAACAAAAACTTATATGAATTAAAAATGTAACTGTTAAAGCCTAGTGGAAACCAACCTTGGACATACAATTTTATGTGAATTAAAGAGAGGAAAAATAAGAAAACAGAACGCTAAATAAGAAAATAATATTGTTGTTTTAAAATTGCGATTCCTAAGACTATGTGAACTTCAAATTACAAACTGGATAAGTAATTTTATGACAGGTGATAGGAACGACTTTCCAATAGGCCATGTACTACTAATTAACAGGGATTTGAAGTTTTCTGGAAGTACAAATTTCCCCCGGGTGGTAATAAAAATATAAGGTAGCAAATTTTTTTCTGTCCTCATGAAAGAAAAACACAATTAAAAGTAAAAGTAAAATTTTTGAAACGATGACTATGACGTCGCCAAAGCGTCCAATTTGAAGTCTCCACTGGAATAGTGATTACTAACTGTTACAACTTTTAAATTCATAACTTTCCTTTTGGTTGACCTTGAACCTTGACCGATATTGTTCAAACTTTCTTTTATCTAATTGTTTAATTTTTTTCTCAAAACAAATTTTTATTTGGGTTGGATTTTTTTTTAAAAAGCTTTTGAAATAACTCTCGAAATAATGTTTAACTAACTTTTTAATTTCGATGCAGTTAAAACTTCAGCGAATGAGGTGATTGTCACCCTCTTCACTCTATGTGTAAAATAATTCAATTTTATTAGTCAATTTTGGGTATTGCAATAAGAAACACACACGAACAGGCGACCCGTCAATAAACAGCTACATAGTCCTTGTAGGTGTTCCCATACAGGAAAGTAAAGTAACATGAAATGATTATAATGAACAGACCAATTAATAACTGGCCGGAGTATACCCATTTCAGTACATGCATTTTATCTCACTTGCTTACTCCAATAAAAAATGTTGATCTATAAAAATAGGAGATTGCACATTCGTTATAGCTCCATCATGAGGTGGTAAATTGTCCGTCCAAATGGGTTATCATCCATTTGATTGCCCTCCCCATAGTACACCATCAGTGCTAGTAATCGAGTTTAATATTAGATATACCCTCCCCCGTTCATCCAGTAAGGATCCAAAAAACACCATCAGTGCTAGTAATCGAGTTTAATATTAGATATACCCTCCCCCGTTCATCCAGTAGGGATCCATAAAACCATCATTTCGACCATCTTCACCATTCCCGTCATGGTTAAGAATGGGCGTGGCGTTTCTGTAGTAACCATCTCTTCGTGTTCGTCCTCGTTTTAACCTCTCCTCCAGACTTTCGACACGGATTTCGATCTCGGTTGGGAAGTGACATCGTGACATACTCGGGCAGAAGTCCCATTTCCAGGTCAGGTATGCTACCATGAATAGGAGGGTGAGGTAGGCAGCACAGGAAATTAATATCACACCTGAATACAACGACGATAGGGAGATGAAAGGAGATAAGAGATAAAAGATATGCAAATTTAAAACAAATTGAATATTACAAATTATAAAAATGATGGTGATGGGATTGTGTTGGACATATAAAAAAAAACGTTCTTTAAAATTTGTATACCGCGCTGCACTGTTAAAAAAACTATGATTTTACAGAAGAAAAAAAGAAGATTTTGCAGAAAGCAATAACAGGATCATTCTGTAAAGTCATAAAACTAGAATTTTTCAGCAATTTAACAGAACAGGTCTGTTTAAAAAGGGGAATAGGGTGTTTTATTGAAGGAAATTTTTAAGATTCCACACACCAAATACCAATTTCCTGTAAGATTACGCAATCTGGTAAGATTACAGGTGTTCTCGAGACTCTGCTGCAGGAACTTCTTTTATTTTAAGGATAAATCTTCTAACAGTGTGTCTACTCTATGAATCTTTATAGTTGCTTAAAAGGTTTAAACAACAAATTTCAATTTTTGATATTCAGTTCTCAATAAAATAAGCAGTTTTTTAAACTGTGAAACAACTACTGAAAGGTTTATATAGTAAGAACCGTTCTATAAAATTATAAACAGCGTTCTTACTGTGAATATCAGCATGAACAAAAAGAGTGATTTACCAAAATAATCAATGAACATAAATTATGTGTCCTGTTATTTTAATTGGTAAACATCGATCGATTTCTTTAATTTGAACATTCCAGGGGAGTGTAGAAGTTGTATATAATTGTGTTTGGAGCGCGACGGGGGGGGGGGGCAGAGTGAGATGAACGGGGTGATAAAAGGTAGAAGAGCTATCGTTCTGATATAGTGAAGGCTATACATAAAAGTGGAATGGCATTTTGTAAACGTAGCCACATCAAGAGTTTGCTTTAATTTTGACAATATTTTAGCTGACGTTGTTATTCACTCATACATCTGTCATTTGGTATATGCATTGTATTCTTCATGAGTTCATGGAAATAATAATTGACAGTTTCCTTCAGGAAATCGCCATGTGCTAACAATCATTACATCAAATTACGAGCGGTACCAGGGGATTTTAATATGGAGGGGGGGGGGGGGGGTCATGACACCTAAAATCATTTTTTTTTTTTTAAATCAATAACGGGTAGTATACAGACTTACAAGACATGCTCAGAAATAGCTCTGTTATTTCTTCCTTTTTTCTTCTTTAATACCCCCCCCGGAATGGCTTGAAAAATGACAGGGGCAGTCGTCCATGTCACCCCCTACAACACAACCTCTGCTCCAAACACTTATTGATACCCAGGGCAAAGGACTTTTATTGGATGGTCGTCAAGTTAATTGATATGATATGCCAGGAATCTAACACAATTGTCTCAGTTTCATGCCAGATTTCCGACCATGGCTGTGATCTTGCATTGACAGGAAAGAAAGTAATAATTAAATTTCGTGAAAATTTAACTTGGTAAGCACGGTCATTAGTGGAAAGATAATGTGTATTTAATATAACAGGTTGACTTCAAAAGGAAATAATCGTGTATCGCTATAAGGCGAATGCCAGGGGAAAAAAAATCTGAGGCTATTCATCCATAATGCCCACTTATGTCATCAATTTGCATATTTTGTTGTTATTAATTTATTTTATTTATTTAGTTATCTATTTATTTATTTTTTACTTATTTATTAATCTATTTATTTTTTCACTTATTTATTGATCCATTTACCTTGTATTTATTCATGTATTTATTTAATCACTATATTTTTGATGTATTTGTATTAAGCATAATAGAAATATATCGTTCATTTATTGTTCTGTTCCCTTGACTCAT
Source organism: Lytechinus pictus (assembly GCF_037042905.1). Lineage (NCBI taxonomy): Eukaryota > Metazoa > Echinodermata > Echinoidea > Temnopleuroida > Toxopneustidae > Lytechinus > Lytechinus pictus. The sequence goes on from NW_026974141.1 coordinate 90,660, forward strand.
CCGTTTATGTATTAACATATTAATTTATTCATTAATTGTTTTATCAATTTTTCCTTGTGACCTATATTAATTTCATTTGTTCACTAAGATATTTCATTTATTCATTATTTATGCACGAATTCAAATATATATACTCATGAATCTACAGCAGTATTTAATCATCGGTCCGACTCATTTATCATTCTTTTCATCATCATTTTTCTAATATGTAGGCATTTACTATGTTTGTGTAAATTTTGCTTATCCATCCATTTATTACTGTAATTTTACTTTTTTAAAAATTTAATCTGTGTAGTTACACAGCTATCCCTATATCCATCAATCGAGTTATTCATTCAATCTTTTATATTTCATTCATTCAGATGAATTTGCCTTTAGGGAATATAAAATTCTCTTCGACTTCGGTTACCATGGTTACAATCAACTACATGAACAAGGGGTTGTGAATAACAATGAATGTTTGAATAATATGGTTTTGAAAAAAAAATGATCAAGGGTATCATTAAATTCACGGATTATCGATTTAAGCAGTCTACTTTATTTCTCATTCATGATTTGAACAGATACTATAAAATCAGACATTTTAACATACACCGGACAAGCCTAAGTTATAAAATTTCAATATTTTGCATTATTTCGGTGAAACAAGTATATGATTCACGAATACGCAATATGTCACTTATTTTTCTTTATATGAAATGTTTAATCCTCCAAGAATGTGAAAATTACTTTGATTTGTAAGGCCACCTTTCTTGGATTAATTTTTGTTACATAGGAGGACTCAAATGACTGTATGAAACTAATTTATGACATAATGATGATTTCATGTGGTAAAACAAGAAACAGGAACAGGAAAGGGGGACATGACATCATCAGCCTATATTGCATATTATTCATGATCGCATGCATATAACTGTTTCCACAATACTGCCTGCTATACTTTAAAACCAAATATTTCACCCTGACAAAAGTTGATTGTAAAATTAGCAGAAAAAATAATGAAAAATATTGATGAAGGTTTAAATAAAATCCATCAAAGATTAAAAAAGTTATTAGAATTTTGATGTTTTGATTTGTGACGTCATAAGCGAGCAGCTTCCCATGTATCGTGAATTAAAAATATCAATAAAATGTCTTCTTCTCAAAAAAGTTGAAAATTGGATTTATTGTACTTTAGTATGTTAACAGACAATCTGTTCCATACCAAATTCTGAAAGAATAAAATTCTTATTAATTACGAACCATTGAAAAATTGGAAGTTACGCATTTTTATTACATAACATAACAATTATGGGGCAGCTGCTCGTATATGACGTCACAAATCAAAATCTTGAAATTCAAATAACTTTCTTAATGGTCAATGGATTTTCCTCAAACTTTCACAATATTTATTATTATTTTTTGGGGGTAATTTTACCGCAAACTTTTCGTCAGGGTGAACCTCCCCTTTAACATCGTCAAGTAGCGAGTTGGCTCAGTCGGTAAAGCGTCTGTCTGTCGAAACAAAGGTCATCGGTTCCAGTCCACAGTGGAAAACACCCCGTCCCTCGGATAGGATATTAAATGGAGGCCACTGCACTATTCGTATAAAAGCATTCTAAAAATATTGGGTAAAAGTGCTCCATGAGGGTAATTATATGTCCAACCAACATTGGGCATTTCTTTTGGGCATTTTCATTTTTCCAGTATGATGAAAAAAATTGCCCTTTCTGAAGTAATTGCTGATTATTTTCTAATCTTACTCCACAATATGCTTCCCGCATTGGGTAAACTACAGCCAAAAATTGGTTGGACTCATAATTTTTCTTATCAGATGTTGATAACATTTTCAACGTTTGGTCGTTTAAATTTACTTTATTATTGTCAGACATCATTATTTTCAGCCTGGAATATCCCTTTAAAATACTATATCTTACCATAGGAAACGGCTATACTGGCTGGTTGGCTGAGTTGTAGTCTTAAATCCTCATCATCCAAAACAAATATACAGATACAGAAAAGGGGTAGTGTGAGGGCTGAGATGGAGACTAGCAATGCCCAACATATCTTACGATTGGTCATACGCACGTTTGAAAGCTCCTACAGATGACAAATATCAGGGAAAATATGAAAATTGTTGTAAATAATAAAGATGAGACAGAAAGAGAGTGCGGATTGTATAGGTAGGGATATTTTTACGCAAAATAGTTACTTCTTGAACATCAACTACAGTTCAAAATTGTAAAACTGAATTGTCTAAACCTCTTGTCTATAATCGTACATGCACTTTTGTCACAAAAATACGAAAAACCATGAAGAGTAGGTAACAATGAAAGTATAAACAAGATAGAGGTGACAGTTTAAATATAAATTCTTTCTATTTCCTTAAAATGATTCTAACATTTTATTTAGATATTTGATAAGTAAATAGAATATTACTCTATTTCAATCCTTATGCCAAACAATAACAGAGTAGAATACAAATTTGTTCTCACTCATTTATTATTTCTGATAACTCTCTCACGATAACGACACGATCCACTTATCAGACTTATCAGATTTATCAGATATTATCATAGGTTTTTTTTAATGGCATTATGATTATTCAAATTTCCCCCGATATCTTTACTTCAAACAGACGAAAGATGTGTTTTCATGGGTAACAAATTTATTCTTGATGAATGATGATGGCGATGGTGGGCGATGGTCTCCAATTGGTTTCCATTTCCCCTATTAAACATGTTAAAATGGTAATGATGGTGGATAATAGTGGTGATTATGATGATGATGGTGATGATGATGATGGTGATGATGATGATGGTGATGATGATGATGATGGTGATGATGATGATGATGATGATGGTGATGATGATGGTGATGGTGATGATGATGATGGTGATGATGGTGATGATGATGATGATGATGATGGTGATGATGGTGATGATGATGGTGATGATGATGGTGACGATGATGATGGTGATGATGGTAATGATGATGATGGTGTTGATGATGATGGTGATGATGATGGTGATGATGATGGTAATGATGATGATGGTGTTGATGATGATGGTGATGATGATGATGGTGATGATGATGGTAATGATGATGATGGTGTTGATGATGATGGTGATGATGGTGATGATGATGATGGTGATGATGATGATGATGATGGTGATGGTGATGATGATGGTGATGATGGTGATGATGATGATGATGGTGATGATGATGGTGATGGTGATGATGATGATGATGATGGTGATGATGATGGTGATCATGAAGATTTTGATGATGATGGTGATGATGATGATGGTGATGATGATGATGATGGTGATGATGATGGTGATCATGAAGATTTTGATGATGATCATGATGATGATCATGAAGATTTTGATGATGATGGTGATGATGATGGTGATGATGATGGTAATGATGATGATGGTGTTGATGATGATGGTGATGATGATGATGGTGATGATGATGGTAATGATGATGATGGTGATGATGATGATGGTGATGATGATGATGGTGATGATGATGATGGTGATGATGATGGTGATGATGATGATGATGATGATGGTGATGATGATGGTGATGATGATGGTGATGATGATGATGGTGATGATGGTAATGATGATGATGGTGTTGATGATGATGGTGATGATGATGGTGATGATGATGGTAATGATGATGATGGTGTTGATGATGATGGTGATGATGATGATGGTGATGATGATGGTAATGATGATGATGGTGTTGATGATGATGGTGATGATGATGATGGTGATGATGATGATGGTGATGATGATGATGATGATGATGATGATGATGATGATGATGGTGATGATGATGATGATGATGATGGTGATGATGATGGTAATGATGATGATGGTGATGATGATGATGGTGATGATGGTGATGATGATGATGGTGATGGTGATGATGATGATGTTGATGGTGATGATGATGATGATGATGATGGTGATGATGATGGTGATAATGAAGATTTTGATGATGATCATGATGATGGTGGTGGACAGGTGGTGTTGATAATGATGATTATGACGGTGATGATTATGATGGTGATGTTGATGATGATTATGGTGGTGGTATTGATGGTTTTGAAAATGATGGTCTTGATGATGGTGATGTTTGTGTTGGTGATTATGGTGGTGGGGATAACGATGATAGTTGTTGTAATGGTGGAGAGAATGATGATGGTAGTGGCGATGGTGATGATAATAGTAATAATATGCAACATTTCTATAGTGCTTAATACAAATGTTTCTAAGAGCTGCGTATTATTTCCCGGCTTCGGCACGGCTACCCTGATCGGACGCCCGAGCATTCAAGGAATTCCTTCCTACCGGGTACTCATTAACTACACCTGAGTGGAGAGAGGTAAATGTAGATAAATGCCTTGCCAAAGGGCGAGAATGTCGTGGTGGGATTTGAATCCCGGATCTTGTAGTTAAAGGTCAGGAGACTTATCCACTGAGCCACAACACTTATACAAAAATGCTGCTGTGTTGATGGTGATGGAGGTGATGCCTTGATGGTGATTTTTTTTCATCCCCCCCCCCCGTGAAGATGATAATGATCAAGACTATGACAGTGATGAAATATGATTACCATTGCTGCTGTTGTTAATAATGATATGATGGTAATGTTGTTGCTTATGATGATGGTATTGGGGTTGTACAGTGATGAAGGTATCAATGTGTTTATTTTAGAGAATGGAAAGCGACGAGCATGCCATGTCCAAAATTACCTTGAGCGCCTTCCACATCGATGTTGACTTCCAACCAACATCCAACTCATATTGACAGAGTTCACAAATATTACTTCCGGAGGTCATCAGCCACTTTTTCAAACACGTGATATGCACGTGACTCGCACTACCTGTACATAAACACGGATTAACAAGTTGTTCTCCAGGGATTTCTCCATCGAGACAAATTCGGCAAGTGACCGAGCTGATACTATCGTTCAACGAAATCTTCCGATCTTGATCGAATGCCAACGACGTTTTGCGAGATGAGGTGATCAAACTGTTGCAGTCTCCAAGAGAAATCTTTCGGTCAACACCGACTGGCAACGAAGATTTCCGAGAAGAATACGAAGTTTTAGGAGGGACTGAGATGTCATGGAGCGAAATCTTCCGACCAATGTCAAAGGGAATCGAAGCTTTTCGATTAGGCGAGTCGAAGAGTTTGCTCGAAGAGTCATTGAGAGAGAGTTTCCGATTCGTTCCGGATAATGCCGATGTCTTTACGGATGATGTCTCGAGAAGACTCGAAGGTAAAGATGTGATAGAGTTTGCTTCTAATACGTTACGTCTGATATCAACTGCGCATGCATGAAGGCCAATGCTTGTGCAGTTTGAACTCCGTGAAATCTTGAATAAAAAGAAAAAATAAAAAGGGAGAAAATGCATAAGTTTTTTTTGTCAAGGATTGCTTTAATTCGATGATATAGGCCTATTATATGATACACAAAACGATAGCAACAAAAGAAATCACTGAAACGAACATTAAAGTCTTAATAATAATAATAATGAACAACCATAGACCAGTAAAAATGATTAAACAAATACATTCTAATAGTGAAACATCTTGAAAAATACATAAAATATCGTTTATTTTCTCAAAACAGGGTTATATTTAAATTATGTGTGATGTGCAAATCAATCAATGATGTCACACAATCAATCACTTTTATCTTTTTTTTAAATATTTTGTTGTTTGAATTATACAATATTTCCATTTGGCAGGTCTGGCAAGAAGAAGGTTCTTCACGTGATTCTTGAAAATATATTACATTTTACCATTTCCTTGTCTTGTCTTGTCTTTTCCTTTCTTTCTCTCTTTTTTTTCTTATGCCAGTGTAGGGAGGAATCAAACAGTGTTTCGCATTATAATGAGTAAAAATCTAACATGACAATGCAATTAGTGACTGGATAACGGCATCAGTTACCTCATTTGCATACCGACCAGGGTATGAATATATTTATTTTAAATTATTTAAACATGAGTATTAGAAGGAAATATGTAAATCATTTACAAGGGGGGAAACATATATTGATGTCGGTTTGAGCTAGTACAATGTGTACCGCCTGTTAGGGACCGTGTGTTAGTTCAGGCACTAATTAAGAATCACCAATGGCTTATACGCATAATTATTGTTCACTTCCCTCAAAATAAGTAGGCCTATTAGAGGATGCTTAATTGTGATTCAATTATGAGTCAACTATCTACAGTCAAAACACGACTTCGCCCATACATATTGACTTGCTTATCATAATTTATTCAGTTTCGGGATCTGTTTCAGAAATAGTTGAGTTTGAATTAAATGCAAGTCACTATAATCCCAAGTTCGAATCCCAGCCATGGCGTAATTTCCTTCAGCAAGAAATTTATCCACACTGTGCTGCACTCAACCCAGGTGAGATGAATGGGTACCCGGTAGGAAGAAATTCCTTCAATGCTTTGAGCGCCTAGGTAGCCCAGCTAAAGCCGGGGTAATAATAATAGCAGGGCCCGCTGGGAGAACAGTTTTCGGAACTGAAGCGGCTTCCCTGGGTAAATATACCTGTATTATTATTATTATTATTATTATAAATGCGCGCCATTTATTGGTTGAAAATAAAGCTACCTTTGATCACAAGCAAAATTCATTTTTTTTTGGGGGAAAATAACACTAATTTGGGGAAATCATCAATTTTTGTTTTAGGTCCTTCTTTATGGAATTATCTACCAAGTGGTATGAGAAGCATATCCAGTCTCATAATAGTTAGCAAATTGTTACAAATAGCGATGTTGGAGAAATACAATAAGTCATAGGCCTATATGTCTGTGTATACTGTTTTAAATTGTTCAACAATGATTTATGTAGAGATTTTGTGAATACAACGGTAATATTTTATGTAAAAGTGCATATACGTTGGATAAAGGTGACTGCAATCACCTGAATCATTAATAAGTATAAAAGGCTGAATATTGATTTTAAAATATTGTTATTCACAGTGACGTACCGTGGGTCATGGCATTGGGGGGCACCAGCAACAATTTTTAGTCACTTAATTAGTGAGCGCGCGAAGCGCGCTCAGTTGCCAGGTATACAGACCTGTTTGTTTGTTTGTTTTTATTTCCGAATCAGATAAAAAATACACAATATACAAGAGAGATACATACAATAACGGAGGATCACCCAATTCAGCTGTATTTTCAAAATACTGCTGTTCTTCCTTGGGGTCCTACATTTACCATACAAAGTAATATACACCATTTAAAAAAAAAAAAAAAAAAAAAAAAAAAAAAAAAAAAAAAATTACTAAGACAAAGAGAAAAAAGAAATACAAATGCTCAATCTAAATAATCATATAATAGAGTATGAAAGGAACTTAACGTTGGTGCATTACGAATTTCATTGGTCAACTGATTATAAATTGATATGCCCCTATAGAAAAATGTCTTTTTACAATTGTTAGAATTTGGTTTGGGTAAATTAAGGTTTTGGTTCGAACGAAGCGAATAATTTAAAGTTCTTCTAGAAATGTTATCAGACATATAGTTTGGAAAAAGATTGTGCAATATTTTATAAATCATTGTACATATATGCTTTTTATAGCGGCATTCAAGAAATTCCCAATTCAAAGTCTCATGAATATGTTGATTGGAGACAAAAGAGTAGGGATTTATTTTCATAATTATACGGCCAGCTCTATTCTGGAGTTTTTGAAGGGCTGACAGAGAACCTTGTGGAGCGGAATACCAAATGACGTTAGCGTAATCAAAATGTGGCAAAATGGCGGATTTGTATATCAAATTTAAGCTTGATTCGTTAACAACATGTCTTAACCGTCCAAGAAAACTAACCAGTTTACTGATTTTCTGACACATGTTATGTATATGAATATCCCATTTCAATTCAGCGTCAATGTGAATTCCGAGATATTTCGTAGTATTAACTTTTTGGATGTTGGTATTGTTTATTTTTACATCTAGTGCATTACACTTGGACAACATATATCTCGTACCAAAGAGCATACTGACAGTCTTCGTATAGTTAACCAATAACTTGTTTTGAGACATCCACTTATCTAAAACTTGCATATCTGCGTTTAAAGTGGATTCCACAACTTTAACATCTTTGTCGGAATAATATATAACCGTATCATCTGCATAAAGATGAACACGACATGATTGAAAAACGTTAGGTAAGTCATTAATGAAAATACAAAATAGCAAGGGGCCAAGAAGTGAGCCCTGAGGCACGCCATGGGTTAAATATTGTTCATTGGACAAAGCATCGTTGACCTTAGTCACTATCCTCCTCCCAGTTAAATAACTCCCGAACCACTGAAGTACTACACCTTTTATCCCAATATTAGACAATTTGTTCAACATAACATAGTGATCGACTGTGTCGAAGGCTTTTCGTAAGTCCACGAAGATTGCCCCAGTGTATTCACCTTTATCCATGGCCAAAAACCATTCGTCTGTTACCGTAACAAGGGCAGTCACAGTAGAGTGTTTTGCCCTGAATCCCGATTGAACTGGCACTAATACAAACTATACGTTCAAGTACTTTCGAAATACAAGGCAGTAAAGATATTGGCAGATATAGAGACATTTTAAGGACAGTGCCATTAAACGGATATGATCAACATACGCATCTCACTAATCAATTGTATTGCGAGCGTGAAGCGTGAGCTGAAAATTTAGGAAATTCAGACCTGAAGAGGGGCATTTTAAGGCTTGTTTGTAGAAATTCACGAATACCATACGTATTTCACTAATCAAATGATGTATATGTTGACTCCAAACAGGGATATTTTAAGGACTATTTTTTATGCAATCCATTAAGAGTATACATATCTCACCATAGTCATCTAATGTGAGCGCTTGCTGATTTTGTTAGAATTGCATCAATAAACACAAGTCATGAATCACTTTTTGTAGTAATTGTAATCATGATCATCATACGCATCTCACTAATCAAATATTGCGAGCGCGAAGAGGAGCATTCTAAGGCTTGTTTGTAGGAATTCACCAAGACAATACGTATTTAACTAACCAAATGATGAGAGCGCGAAGCGCGAGCTGAAATTTTTTGATATTTAGATCAGAAAAGGGGTCATTTTAAAGGACAAGTCCACCCCAACAAAAAGTTGATTTGAATAAAAAGAGAAAGAAAATTTAATCAAAATCGGATTTAAAATAAGAAAGTTATGACATTTTAAAGTTTCGCTTTAATTTCACAAAACAGTTATATGCACATCCTAGTCGATATGCAAATGAGGAGACTGGTGACGTCATTCACACACTATTTCTTTTGTATTTTATTATATGAAATATTCAAATTTTCTCATCATTGTCAAGTGAAACAACGATTAATTCCTCCCTGAACACGTGGAATTAGCATTATTTAATATCATATGGTTCAGTCAAGTTGGTCATAATGGTCAAATTGTAAGAAATGAAATATTGTATAATTCAAACAATAAAAAACAAAAGAAATAGTGTGTGATAGACATCATCGACTGACTCATTTGCATGTCACTTAGTTGTGCATATCACTGTTTTGTGAAAAATAAGCGAAACTTTAAAATGCCATAACTTTCTTGTTTTACATCCGATTTTGATGAAATTTTCAGCGTTATGCTAGTTTGATTTTCTCCATTTATTCAAATCAACATCTTTCTGGGGTGGACTTGTCCTTTAAGGACTGATTTTAGGAATTCGTGAAGAGCAGACATATCTCACCAATCCACTAATGCGAACGTAAGCACGGACAAGAAATGTTTCATGTTTAGACCTTAAATGGGGCAATCACTTTAAGTAGTCATGAAAAATAAGCATATGTCACTACATAAAACAATAATAACTCGAAGTGCGAGGAAATATATTTGGTGTATATTGATTTGAGTTGACAACGTAAGGTCTCTCAAATATACTTGAAAACTATAGTGTTAAAAAAATGGATCTATTATATCTAGTTAAACAGACAATGCGAGCACCATGAACAATGAAGACATAGGCCCAGAGCAAATTATGTTTCATAAAGTTATGAAAAAAATGTTTCTTATTCAGTAACATAACATAATTATAATACAATATAACATTATAATGAACAATAATTTATTCTTTCCATTACGTTTCTATTCATTTCTCCCTTTTTTCTAATTTCCCCCGTTTTTTCCCTTTGGCCAGCCGATTGGGGAGGGGGCACGTGCCCCCCATGCCCCCCGTAGTTACACCACTGGTTATTCACCTTATTCATTTCTCGTTTATAATGCCATCATTTATTTGGGGCTAACCTGAAATATATAATGTACTGTTTTATGTTATGTACTTGACTGTGTGATTAATTTGATAACGTTTGAGAGAATATTATTTTTTTTTATTACTGGCTGACTTTAAAGGTCTATTAAATTATTATTAGTCATACAATGACTCTTGATTTGGTCATTCCTTCTCTTAACATAGAGGGTTCTAAAATATCTATCAGAAAGATCTTGGATTAAAGTCAAGGAAAATATCAGGAATTGACTTTGAGACAATGTCTCATAAGGGTTCTGCTCTTTATAAGGGACGGTTTAATGCATTTCATTCTATATATAGAGAAAAAAGTATGCCCAATTGTTTTTTCTTATTCTTTTTTGCTAAAGCTATTGATTACATAATTTTTAATATAATTTATGCTATAATTATCATGATTATGGTTATTACTATTACTTGTGATATTTCTGTCATTGTTCTTATTGTTGTTGATATTGTTGCTGTTTTGTTTTATCATTTTAGTAGTATATTATTAGCAGTAGCAATAGAAGTAGTTGGTACGTGTATCGTAATCATTGGCGTAGCCGAGAATGGAAGGGGGGGGGGGGGGTATATTGCTGATCTGCAATAAAAAAAAATGAAATGAAAAGTCCCTACCCCTATTTATGATATGAAAAGTAAAACTACGTTCACTACTTGAAATGTCACATTTCGCCCGAACGCTACACTCCCTTGCATAAAACTTCCATTCACCACAATGCCCGATATTGTTATGTGCTTTTATGTTTAACTTAAAATTCAAGGAGGTAAAAAAAAAATTACTAGTTCGGTCACTATCCATCTTGATTCCCAAGTGACACTAACCTGAAGTATCTAACTTCCAAGGCTTCATATAAAATATATGCAGATCGGCTGCGAATATTGTACGCAGATTTATACATGTGGGTGTAAATATATGGCTAAAAGAATCTAATTTAAATCTTATGAGATTTAAAACTTAATCATTAAAATAAAAAAATCCAAGATTCGGTTAGCCACAATTCACGACCGATCTATTTTTTTTTAAACCTTGGAAATTAAAGTGTTTGTATATATAGCGCTAATGAGTTGGGGCTTAAAATGCTAAGTTGTACTGGTATTTCATACCGAGTTTGAGTTCAAATTATCAAAGCCACTGGCACCTACTTCCTTTCAACTGCAGTCTCGTAAGTGATGCCACTCAATAACCATGGATAAAGGATATTTTCTTTACGAAAATGACATCGCAGATTTTTACCACTTTCTGAAACTTCATAGTATACACTAAAGACGTACCTCCACCCCTAATCCTAACCCTACATCTTTAGACGAATAAAGCCAATAAACTGGTATATTTGTACTCTATTTTCGACTAAGTATGTTTTTATTTTGATAAAAAAACATGGCATGTCGTTAATCTCTCTTCATGAAATATTTGACATTGTTTTTTTGATATGCCGTCGCCTCGAATGATACATACCACGCCAAATAGAATGTCAAGATATGAACAGCTGTGTTAAAGTCACATAATTATCAGCAGAAAATTGGCATAAACACGAGCTAGCTCTTCTACCAAAATGCAATGTCAAAGTCGTCAATTAAAGTTGGGGGGGGGGGGTGGTGGAGCAAGTTAGCTTTTGTGAAAGCAGAAAAATCAAAGAATAAGATCAACAAAAGTTTGAGTAAAATAGGACTAGCAATAGAAGAATTATGAGCATTTGAATGTCGAGATCACTATTTGCTATGGAGATCCTCCCATTGGCAATGCGACCAAGATCTATGATGTCACAGATGAACAACTCTCCCCTTTTGGACGCTGAAAATATACCCCAAAACATCTCTTATTGCTCATTCTAATCATATGACAAACGATTCATCAATGATGTAATGTTGTGAAACCTCTCTACTTGTCCTCTCATAAAGAGAACACCTCACCTTGTGATAGACTCTATAAAAGTGAGAATATGAGTGAAATAAGTACTAAAGTAATGAGGGAGTTGTACGTGTGTGACATCACATATCTTGGTCGCATTGCCAATGGGAGGATCTACATGGCATTAGTGATCTCAATATTCAAATGCTCATAACTTTCTTATCATTTATTCAATCTTCCTCAAACTTTCACCAATATGTTTCTTTGATTTTTCTATTTGAAATGGATTCAGCTGGTTTCAAGGGTTTCATTCTCCTTTAATATATTTGCAAAATAAAGTAAAATTAAGTGAAACACAAGACAAACGTTACATTGATGCTTTTTCAATTCATGATTATCATAATGGGATGTCAAAGTCCATCAAAATTAAGTAATTTAATGCCGGTGATATTGAGCTGTAAGTTGAGGTGGTCAAGATCTTATTTTTAATTATGCCTTCTCGACATGGGGAGTATGATATAAAGATAGGCGTAACATGGAACTATATACGTAAGCAGATACTGAATGAATGAATAAAATATGATATTAAATGACTAAATACTAGATTTATTGATAAATAATTCGTGTAAAATTATAAAAGTATACAATATGAAATGTAGTATATAAGTGAATGAATAAATAAACAAAAGACATATGGCTAGATGGACAAATATCATCAAATACTGATAAATGGTTTTTTTTCAATTCAATTCAATTCTTTTATTTCATTTCCATTCAAAAAACATAATACAAAGTAATATAAAGTAATACAAATCAAGTACAATTTTACAGAAGGGCATTCTTACTTCGTAAAAAAAAAAACAGAAAAAACAGTATAATATAGAGCATAAATGGAAATGAGGGGGATCCACTAAAAAGCAAAGCTTGTAAAGTGTGGATCCCCCTTGGAAATGAAAAAAGTATAGTAGACTTATTCTGATATGCGTACATAATTATATGTATTACAGGAAAGAAAAAGAGAACAAAAGAAATCATACGGATGCAAATATAATTACTGAACTAATGCAAAGCTTTTCACACAAAGAGGTCTTCGTAGTAAAGGATGTGTTGCGCAAGACAGAAGAAAGGAAAGAAAGAAAAAAAAAAAAAAAAAACAGAAAGAGAGAGAGGGGATGACAAGACATAGAAGACAAGACAAAACAAAAGACAGGACAGTACAAGACAAGATAACTACTTTATAAAAGGAGGAATACTAAGAATGGGAAAGGGCTGACCACGAACCAGCTTGATCTGGTGAAATGACAAAAGATGATATAACTGGACAATATCAGATGAAAAAAGATAAAACAATAAAAGTGAAAAATGTAATGATTAAAATCAAGATAATGAAGTGTTAGTTCCGTTGCGAAGAATTATAGGAATTAAGCAGGATAAGTTTGAGTTTATGTTTGAATGAATTTAAGGAGACACTGTCTTTAATATTATTAGCTAGTGAGTTCCAGAATTTAGGACCGTTGAAAAGGAATGTATTTTTGGCCAGTAAAGTTCTGTAAAGTGGAATGTGAAGTTCGTCAGAGTGTCTCGTGGGGTAGTTATGATAAAATTGATATTAAGGGAACATGGCATCAAAAATATGGGGAAGTGCATTATTATTATAACTATACATGAAATGCCCTAACTGTAGTAAATACAGGTCTTTGACTTTCAACAGTTTACTTTCTAGAAAAAGTGGGTCCGTATGAGAACGGAAACATGTACTATAAATAATACGAAGTGCTTTCTTTTGCAAAAGCAACAATTTGTCTAATAAGTATTGATGGGTATCACCCCAAATAAGAATCCCGTAGTTTAAATAAGGCAAGATTAAGGATGAGTAGAGCATGATTAGTGATGTGGAGGGAATGCAAAATTTTAGCCTATTAATAATACCTATATTTCGTGAAATTATTTTGGATATATTTTCAATATGATTTTTCCAAGAAAGTTTACTGTCAACTGTTATACCAAGAAATTTGGTGTAAGGTACCATTTGTAATAAGGTATTATCAAACATAATGTTCATCGGTAACTTGTCTATGGAATTACTAAATAACATGTATTTTGTTTTGTTAAGGTTCAAAGATAATCGATTGGCTCTTATCCATTCAGTAACATTAATAAGTTCAGAATTGATAACATCAACTAAAGTTTGTGGATTCTGATGAGAAAAAAATAAGGTCGAATCATCTGCAAACAAGATAAGGGACAATATTTTGGATGATCTACAGAAATCATTTATATAAATTGTGAAAAGAAGTGGGCCTAATAAGCTACCCTGAGGGACTCCACAGTTAACATATTTTAAATTGGAGTTATGATCTTTAACAAACACGTATTGTTGTCTGTTGAATAAGTAACTCCTGAACCACTCCAAGGCCTTCCCTCGCACACCATAGTGAGACATTTTTTTAAGTAGGATTTCATGATTGATGGTATCGAAGGCCTTGGAGTAGTCCAGGAAAATACCCACAAGGTGACTAGATTTATCTAGAGCATTAACTACTTTGTTGACAAAATTCATCAGGGCATGAGTGGTGTTGTGCTTTTCACGAAACCCAAATTGAACATCAGATAAAATATTATGCATTGACAAAAATTTTTCGGTTCTAACGTATAATATTCTTTCAAGGATCTTAGAGAATGTGGACAAAAGAGAGATAGGTCGGTAATTACCGACATCCAACTTATCACCTTTTTTAAATAAAGGGATTACCTTGGCTATCTTCATTTGATTTGGAACTGTACCATTTTCTAAGGAAAGGTTGAATATGTGCACCAGTGGGGAAACAATAGAATTTATTACGGATTTTAAAATAAAATTATTAATTTCATCAAAGCCAGGGCTTTTTTTATTTTTCAAACCAGATACGATATCAATAACTTCTTGATTATATGTTGGAGCAAAAAATATTGAATTTGGGTTAGGCGGGCCGAGATAGTCCGAAAAACTTTTCGTCGCGGGAGGAATATCTTTAGCCAGATTTGCGCCAATGGAAGAGAAATGGTTATTAAAAATATTTGAAAGGTTGTCACCATCATCAACAATAACATTATTAAATCTAATTTTGGAAATACTTGATTTATTATTGGATAAATTCATGGTCTGTTTTAGAACTTTCCACGTGTTTTGCATGTCGTTTTTATATAGAGCCAACTGTCTCGCAAAGTAATTTTTCTTTTCAATGCGTAATATTTTAGTAAGTGTATTCTTATAAGATGTGTATTTTATTTTTGATTGTTCTGTACCTTTCATTTCGAATTTATAAAATAAGTTATTTTTTCTATTAATCGAACGTAAGATAGATGGCGATATCCATGGTGACTTAGATATCGTTTTGTATGTATTACGCTTATCTTTTTTTAACGGTATATGCAGGTCTAATTTCTCATTAATTATATTCATAAAAAGGTTAAAGGACGCATTAACATCTACAGAATTGTATACAACTGACCAGTCGACATTGTCCAAAGAAGCACCCAAATTGGCTGTATTTTCGTGCGTAGGTCTACGTCTTCGTTGTTGGGAGTGCATCGGTCTAGTTGGTCGTCTTAATGAAAAATGAGTTAGAATCGGGAAATGGTCCGTTATGTCAGAAAGTATTATAGAAGAATCGGGAGGTTTAAAGCCTAATATAGGCTAAATACAGAAGGAATAATAAATGCATTACCACATATATAAATAACTAAACAAAATGGGGTTTGGGGTTGAATTTATGGTTAAAATTATATATAAGTAGCACTAGCGTACCTAAGGGGGGGGCAGGGGGGCAGAAATCTGGTAAGAAATCCTTGATTTTTTTTTTTTTTTTTGCTTGTCAAATTTTTTAGCGGACGAAATATCCTTCAAAAAATTTGTCCCCCTTTTGGAAAATCCTAGGTACGCCAATGATAAGTAGTCTTGCTTCTCTATACACCATTTTAATCCCGTGTCCTATTTACTTTCAAATATCGAACTTGGAACATTACGCTGAAGGGATTTGAATATACAAAATCACTTTTAACACACGTTCGTATATTTATTAAGCCTTATGTGGGATTAACGTATAGCCACATGAACGTAAAATAAATGTGAAAATAACTTTCCGACGAACGTGCAGGGTTCAAAAGATCAAACCCATATTATCAAACGGATTATAATGATATGAAGATTAGTAGAAACAAGGCACGTCCATGTCAAAGTTTTAATCAGGGGACATAGATTATTGAAATGAACGAAAGTTGAACTCGAATGAGAACTTGACCGCGAACGCTTCCATATCCGCATAGCAGATTGTAAATAAATCAATGTAATAATATACAATTGGGTAAAAATGCACAATAAAACATGTAAAATGGATAACAGAAACTTGAGGAATGAATGAACAAATGATACAATATAATTCACTGAATGAATGGAGTAATGAATGAATAGAATTACAAGTTCATAAGTAATGGTATTAGTATATCAATGAATCAACTAATGGATGGATAGATCAATGTATGAATGGATGAATGAATGAATGAATTCAATGAACGAATACTAAATAAATGAATACAGGTAATGGATGAATTAAGCAAATAATTCAATAAGAAATAATAATTTGAATCGTGAATGAATGAACATTTACATATAAGCATAATGCGTACATCGATACAATTAGCAACATCTATATATACATTATTCAACGAGACAATGAATAAACGAATGGATGGTTGAACGAAAGCGTGAATATGGCTAAAATTGATTGAAGAATGCGCAAACAGTATTGTAGGATTATAATGACATTTCTTTTACTTATTCTTCAAAGGATTCGATTCCCATTCTTTATTTTTTTTTCTTCATTTTCCTCATTTGAAGAAGCCTATAGAGAAAGGGCGTTGTCTGTTTAACTCTGTGTTAACTCATTAAAAGAAAAAAAAAGACCTCGGCGACGGCGGTTATTGTGACAAAAGAGGGGGATTTCAGAGGAGGAAGAAGAACATAACAGGATATCTTTTTTAATTATGGTCAATTTGAAAGAAGGATATGTTTCGAGTTCACATGTAATTATGCTCTTTGTATTTTGTTATGAATTATTGAACCTTGTTAACGGCTTCCTAAAAAAAGCACCTTTAAAGGTGTAATTGATTTTGAGGGAAGGGGCAATAACAGCAATTACGTTCTCAATAACTGACACACCTCACCTCCCCATTGCTTTCGGTCTCCAATGAAATTGATAAACCATCAAGTGTTTATGGCAGTCGAATGCGATATTGCTACTCGCATTATTATAATATACTAACATCATACTAGCAAAAATATATACATATACACTGGCATTTCCTCTAAATCTTCACCCCTTACGAATGGGTTATTAGGGGCGGTGCTATCGAGGGGAGTGGGCTCACCCCTTCTGATTTCTGGTAGAAAAGGAGGAAAGAAAAAGTGTTTAAAAAAAATAAAGAAGAGTATATATATATATAAAAAGAAGTTATAACATGCAACACATGCATTCAGTTGAGTGCGGGATGATCTCTTCAATTTCTCTGCAATTTGAATTAAATAAATCAGTAAAACACCATAATCTGCAATTGCTCCTCGCAATGTGTACCATGAGCACAAATCAAAGGGGGTCTTATTTGAATGTAGAATATCTGCCTTTAAGTGGTATTCCTAAAGGAAATTGTCATGTCATGTTAATTACATGTATCATGATAAACACATAGCAATGCCAAACCACATGGATCAAGTGACTTAATCGAAAGTACGAATTCGTCACGTATACTTGCCGGGGATTTAACTGTTTTGTATTATTAGAGGGGCACACAATTAGTTTATAGGCCTATTACAGACAATAAATATAATTGTATTTTGATAGGAAAAAAAATCAGGGTTACGCCTATAGCGAAAATGAAGATGGCTTTTGTCATTTAACACACGTTATAATGGAGAAAATTGTGAAGCGCATTTGAAATAAAATTCTAGATTTTGGGTAGGCTTGAAAAAAGGTCATCATTTTAGAGGTTCAGTGCTACCCTGATATCGCTTTTTATTCAAATATGAAGAAATACTTAGTTACCAGTGAGAGCAAGCAGTTTATAATAGCATATACAAGCCAATACTTTTGATTGGCAAACGATCGAATTATTGGATTGGTGTGTGCCAGCTTACGATATGACCAACATAATAATTAATAATCAACAATGATCAGCAATCAATGATCTATCGATAATCAATCAACAATAATTCTCGTTCTAAGCCCGGCGAAGAATTAGTGGAGTGCCCGAAATTTCGCGCATTTATAAGCACAAAAGCCGGGACAAAAGCATTAATTGATTTATTGACTTTTATCATTCATCGTTCATTATTGAGTCGGTTTATAAATAGATTAAAAACAAACAAAAACATCGTACCGATTCAGTGGACATCGTACATCCTTTGTATTCCATGATCTCATCGTCTGTCTTTTCTTCGATCTCATCTCGGTGGTCAGTTGATAAGGGAGAGTATAGCAAGGCCACTTCCTTTAATGTCGCCATTGTACCAAGAAGATTAAAGTCACACCAATGCTCTTAACATTTACTGAAAGTATAGGCGTATCATCCACAATGAGTCGTATACTTCACAGAATAAAGTCAAGTTGAATGATGTATGGATCGAGCAAGAACTGTTAAATTCACATTGAGACGCGATATAATGTAGGGCACAGTGCCAAATCAAATTGAAATACTGTAAGACAATGTAAACACACACTGACACGAGTTAGAATAGCGAAACACTGTCCAGATTTCTGTCGTACGTAGCAGACGACGTCCTTGTGATTTATCAATCGTCCGTGGATGCACTCGCGCGGTTTTTTTTTTCACTAACAGCTTGTGGCAACTACAATGTTAAGCCTAATTCCTTGATAGAGATCATGCAGTGATTTCAAAAGACACCTGTTTGGCCGAGATTGTGATCTTGGCAGAAAAGTGAATTCCATAATAGTACAAGTGGTAAGGCCTAATTTTACCTGGTATGGCTATGCTCCGGTCAGGCACGCACTTTTTCGCCGCAGCAGACGTCATCCAATGATCTGAAAATGTTGTTTAGAAAACAACGCAAGTCTTACGCCCAGTATGAAGGGGAAAATTCAATAATTAGGAAGTTCTCATTAAAAGACAACGTGAAGGGAAATTTTGAATAGTTTCTACTTAAGGCAGGCAAAATACATGACTGGATTCCTCTGTCCTAGAAATTGGACAAAGTGACATGTATACAAGTCTCATTCCCGAGATTCCGATGTGTTTATCCAGTGATAGATATTCAGACGATTCACACTGTCAAATTCAATACTGATTCTTATAGTGGTATGAGCAAACTGTGTCTTACCTGCGTTTTAGATGTAAAATGATCATAACAACAGGGGAGGAACGTATTTTCATTTTTTTTTTGGGGGGGGGGGGGGTGGGGGACAAAGCCAAAAGGGCATTTTGACGTCAAAGTGGGCATTTTGGTGTATTTTCACCATGAAATGATGATCTGCGTGAAGTAGTTGAGTTTTTTATGGTAATTAATTTAACAAAGCCTTTTTGAGTGATTTGTGAATACATTTAGGCCTTTTTTCCCGCGAGAGATCGTAACGAGCGAGCGGTTCGGAAAAAAAAAATCAAAATCTGAAGCTGTAAAACTCGCTTTTTTGTCAATTATGGCGCTAATCACTGTTAGAGGGCATTCTTGAGAGATGTTATCGCGAAACGCGAGCTCAAACTTTTGGAAATTTCATTTAAATAAAACATGAAAATTATATATTCCGATCAGTTTTTGTAATCATGAAACATTTAGATGTGTATCTACCTGTGGCTGTAACTAAAGAATTAACGCAAGCGCGAGGCGTGAGCTGAATTTTTTAATATACTGACCAGAAAAGGAAGCTGTTAAAGACTGCATTTAGTGACTCATGAACATATCTCACCAATCGAACAATGCGAGCGCGAAGCTTTTGTGCCATTCTTACCTGAAAACTAGACGTTCTGAGCATTTTTGTAACCATAAACAGGACGAGTATCTTACTAAACAATAATTCATGCGAGCGCGAAGCATGAGGTTATAATACCCCTAGAATGTATTATGTTTTACTTCAAAACGGATGTTTTATTTTGAAAAAAAGGGCGTTTTTTTTGTGTGTGTGTGTGTGGCAAGCCCCCCCCCCTCCGGGTTCCGCTGCCCCTGCATTACACCAACGAGAATAAAAAAGAAATGAATCCCTTCGGTAAACGGTAGATAACAAGGGCCATATCTGCATGTACCGGTATCCTTTTATTTTCTTTTATTTTTGGTTTGTAAGTCAGTATTTTTATGACATGTCAGTCAAGAACAAGATACGGTATGTAAAAGTTAGTGTTTATGCGGGTAGAACTGTTTCGCCAGGTATATAGTTCATATTGTGTTATACAGAATACTACATGTATGCGTATAAAGTAAGAGAAAGAGACTCCGGGAGAGATAGTGAGATAGAGAGAGGGGGGGGGGGAGAGGAATAGAGGGGTAAAGAGCTGGCGGGTGGGGGAGGGGGGGGGGTGGGGTGAGGGACAGAGAGGGAGAAATAATAATAGTATAGGAATCATATAGCGCACCGGCTAAGCTATTCTACCGATCCCGGTTTCCCCCAGCTTTTTGAGGAAATGCTTCCTTCCGGTACCCATTTACCTCGGTCGAGTGCAGCACAGTATGGGTATTTTTTTCTGCGGAAGGAAAACACGCCATATAGCTTGGAATCGAACCAACGTCCCTCAGATTGAAAGAAGATAGTCTTAACTACTAGACCACGACGCGTCGCCCCAACACTAAGAGTGGATAGAGATATAGCGATAGCATCTTTCATTCCGGAGTTTTTTTTTTTTTTTTTTACTTCATTTTGATTTATTCTATTTTGACTGACTCAAAGTAGAACAATATCAACCTTTTCTCCCCCCCCCCTCCCCCTCTCTCTCTATATAAACATATATATCTTTTGTCAAACTCAGAACATGTGCCTCGTAATTTCAGGTACCCAGTAGTGCACTTTGGGTTGCATAGTAACAAACCTACAAAACTTGACGTTAATTTTTTTTTCCTATTAAATCCCCCTCGTGATGTCTCTAATTACGTCCCTTGATTTATTCTTATTTTCCTTCAATTTATTCTCTGCCCCATTTTCATAAGTATTTATTTGCTTTTCCGCCACTATCTTGCACACGTTTTTTTTAACGAAAATCCATGTTTTAAATCAATCTTCTTCCTCCATACATTAAAGTGTTTCATATCTATTTCGATCTTTGATCATTTGTCTCTTGATGTGTATCAACGTTTTAATCATCATCTGTGTTCTTTGATTCACCATCTTTCATCGGACATTTTCAAGGCGCTATGTACCTCCATGATCAAATCCAAGACACCCTGTATAAATGGTTTACCTTTTCTTGCTGGTCTGGTGAGCTTACCTGCTGTATTGTCGGTCTATTGGGCTGCTTTTGTCAAGTTTATGTTTCGTGGACCTTATTTGTCTAATGTCGGTCTTGTGTGTCAACTTTATGTAGTGTCTATCTCGGGCCAAAGATATTTATTTCTCAATAAATAGAGTAAATCAACAGAGCAAAAAGCTAAAAATTTGATCAAATCGGATAACAAATAACAAAGTTATGAATTTTAAAGATTTGCATCATTCCGGTGATACAGTTCTAGGCATGTCTTCATGAATATTCATTAGGTGGGCTGATGAAGCGATATCCCCACTTGTTCTTTTGGATTTTATAATTTGGAATAAGGTTTTTTCAAAATTTGTCTATCAAGAACTAAAACAAGTAGATTGACAGCTGATTAAGTGCAATAGTAATTTCTTGCTGCAACTTATTTTATGATAAAGGAGACACATCATTTAGACATTTAAATGAAACAATTATGATTTCATGTAATAACATAAGAAAAAGGAAAGTGGGGATGTGACATCGTCAGTCCACATAATAAATATTCATGAAGACATACTGAACTGTTTCACCGGAATAATGCAAATCTATAAAATTCAATAGCTTTGTTATCCGATTTTGATGAAATTTTCAGCATTTTGCTCGGTGAATTTAACTTGGGTTATAACTTTTTTTTTTGCTTGTCAAAATTTTCAGGCCCTGGTCCCCCCCCCCTACCTTTGGGTACAGATTTCCGCCCATGATAGCGGTGGATGTGTAGATAGGCCTTATGTTGGTTAAGATGATAGCGTTATACTAATAATAATAATAATATAGAGTATTTATAAAGCGCCAAATCCACATTGATTATGTGCTCAAGGCGCTGAAATATACTTGGTATATTATTATTACCCCGGCTGTAGCTGAGCGGCCATATAGGCGCTAAAGCATTCCAGGAATAAATCCTACCGGGTACCCATTCACCTCACCCCGGTCGAGTGCAGCACAATGTGGATAAATTTCTTGCCGAAGGAAATTACGCCATGGCTGGGATTCGAACCCACGACCCTCTGTTTCAAAGTCCGAAGACTAATCCACTGGGCCACAACGCTATGGCGGGGATAATGAAAGTCTTCACAATGATGAACCGTTATGTATAAAATGAAAAACAAAAATTATGTCCTCAAATGTTGACATGAAATTTTGATAGCCTAATATAGCATATTTGCCCTTATCATATCGTTGTTACGTTGCATGTCCTCCCCAAGAAAAGGTTTACTTGAATAAAAGGAGAAATATCCAACAAGCATAACACTGAAAATGTCATCAAATTTTTGTACATAAAATAAGAAAGTTATGATATTTCACGTTTCACAAAACAGGTACATGCACATCTTGCTCAGTATGCAAATGAGGGGACCGATGACGTCATCCACTCACTATTTCTTTTGTACATGTATTTTATTATATGAAATATAAAATATCATTTTCTCCTAATTTTCACGTGAAATAAAGTGCCAATTCTCCCTGAACATGTGGAAGTATTTAACATTGTTTATGGCACTTTGTGGATCGTTATCGTATCAGAGAAAAAAAAATGAAAATTGTATAATTCAAACAATAAAAACAGAAGAAATAGTAAGTAATCGACGTCATCAACTCTTTTCATTCGACTTTTGATGAAATTCGTAGTGTTCTTGTTTTGATTTTTTTCATTCATGTTTTTTTTCTATATTGATTCAACTCAACTTGCATTATCTCACGGTTTAGTCAATTTCACTATGTAATTTTGCCGGATTTTTTAGAAATTGAAAACTATACATTTATGGAAACGTGGCCATATAGGGGTCGTGCAAATGAAAACATTGTTATTCTGATTCATTATACAATATAATGAATAAGAATAACAATGTTTTCATTTGCACGACCCCTATATGGCCGCAATCTTGGATTTTTTAAAATGGCCGCCGTGAAAGAGGTTTTCAGCAATATGATTTCATGAAATAAATCTGAAGATCAATTATGCATTTCAAAAAGTAAGTTTGGTTAAGATTTCAAATTGATACCATTGAAGGTCGGTGCAAATGAAAACATTGTTTTTCTGATAGCTCATACAATAACCTTTCTCAAAATAAAAAGTTATAATTTTCTCCAAAAATACCCGGCGAAAGCTAAATTATGAAAATAGTGGACTTGACTAGTTCTTCGCTCCAATCTGCATGACCAAGGAGCTAAAATGAATCCCAGATTAAACGTTTACTTACTGACCAATATAGCTATTTCTGTGGCGGAACGACCCGTCGATCATGAGTTGAGCTTCAATTGGTCATCCAGGGGCACTTGGCCCGCCCTTGATCCGTAGATCCGCAGCAAGTGTGCGTGTCCTACCTTCATGACCATCATAACCTATTAACCATCACCATCATCTTCATCACCATCGTCATCATCATCATCATCTTCATCATCATCATCATCATCATCATCACAAATCCATCATCATCATCATCATCATCATCACTAACGCCATAATCACCACCATCATCATCATCATCATCATCATCATCATCATCTTCATCATCATCATCATCATCATCACAAATCCATCATCATCATCATCATCATCAACGCCATAATCACCATCATCATCATCACCATCATCATCATAATCGAAATCATCTTCTTCATCATCATCATTGCCATCATCATCATCATAGTCACCATAATCATCGCCATCATCATCATCATCACCAACATCATCATCATCATAATCATCATAATCGAAATCATCTTCTTCATCATCATCAATGCCATCATCATCATTGTACCTTAAGCATCGCCATCATCATCTTTTTCATCATCACCATTGCCATCATCATCATCATCGTCACCGTAATCATCGCCATCATCATCATCACCATCATCATAATCATCATCATCGAAATCATCATCATCGCCATCATTATCATCAACATCGTCACCATCATCATCACCATCATTATCATCATCATCACCAACGCCATCATCACCATCATCATCATCATCGTCATCGAAATCATCTTCCTCATCATCATCATCATCATCACCAACGCCATCATCACCATCATCATCATCGTCATCGAAATCATCTTCTTCATCATCATCTTTGACATCATCATCATCATCGTCATCATAATCATTATCAACATCATCACGACCAACATCATCATCGTCATCATCATCGTCACCATCATCATCGTCATCATCATCATCACAAACGTCATCATCACCATCATCATCATCATCTTCTTCTTCTGTATCATCATCATCGTCACCATAATCATCATCATCATCATCTCCTTCTTCTTCTTCATCATCATCATTGCCTTCATCATCATCATCATCATCATCATTATCGTTACCATCATCATCGCCATCATCATCACCATCATCATGATGATCACAATGACACTGCAAAATAGAATGAGAACATTGATAAAGGTGGAAAGAAAATGAAGAAAATATACGAAATATGTAAATATTTTAATAAATAGAGTAAAATTCACTTAGTAAAAATGCTGAAAAGGTCATTAAAATCTGTTGACAAGTTATTTAATTTTAAAGTTTGGCAATATTTTGTGAAAACAGTAATATATGCACGTCGTCATGAATATTCATTAGGTGATCTGATGTCACATCCCCACTTTTGCTTTTTTATGTTATTACTTAAAATTATCATCGTGTCATGTTTTAATACATGTGTGGATATGTCTCCTTTCTTATTAAATAAGTTGCAGCATTGAATATCCAATGCCTTAAATCATTTTTCAATCCAATTTTGTTTGTTCTTGGAGGAAAAAAATGACTAAACATAATTTCATGTTATAAAATATAAAACAAGTGGGGATATGATATAATCCGTTTGCTCATTGAATATTCATGAAGACATGCCTGAACTGTTTCACCGAAATAATGCAAATCTTTAAAATGTCATAACTTTTTTTCCTTGTCCGATCTTGATTTTTTTTCAGTGTTTTGTTTGTTTATTTATTTTTTCTTCATCTGTTCAAATAATGTTATTTTCAGCAATTTCATCAAGCTTTTGCCTCACAGAAACAGCACTGGTCAAAAGGGAAGATATTCGCCGCAGAGGGCGACATTCAACAATCATGTAAACATAATCGTTGAGGGAGAATTGTAAACGCCATATGCCTGGGGCACTTCTTATTTCTTGTCCAAACGAATATTCATACCACTTCCCTTTTCTAATTTGATATTAATGATAAAAAAAACAGTATTAAAAATAATAATGATGAGAAATAATAGCAATAATAATCATCATCATCATAGTTACATTCTTATTATTTTGATATACAATTTCATGAAATAAATCTGAAGATCAATTATGCATTTCAAAATGAAAGTTTGGTTAAGATTTCAAATTGATACCATTTTAGGTCGGTGCAAATGAAAACATTGTTTTTCTGATAGCCCATACAATAACGTTTCCCAAAATATAAAGTTTTTAATTCCTCCAAAAATATCCGGCGAAAGCTAAAATATCAACATAGTGGACTTGACTAGTTTTTTGCTCCAATCTGCATGACCAAGGGGCTGAAAATGAATCCCAGATTAAACATTTACTTGCTGAACAATGTAGCTATTTCTGTGGTGGAACGACCCGTCGATCATGAGTTCAGCTTTCAATTGGTCATCCAGGGGCACTTGGCCCGCCCTTGATCCGTAGATCCGCAGCAAGTGTGCGCGTCCTACCTTCATAACCATCATAACCTATTAACCATCACCATCATCTTCATCACCATCGTCATCATCATCATCATCTTCATCATCATCTTCATCACCATCGTCTTCATCACCATCGTCATCATCATCATCACAAATCCATCATCATCATCACCATCATCATCATCATCATCACCAACGCCATAATCACCATCATCATCATCATCATCATCGAAACCATCTTCTTCATCATCACCATTGCCATCATCATCATGGTTACCATAATCATCGCCATCATCATCATCACCACCAACATCATTATTGTCATCATCGCCATCATAATCATCATCATCGCCACCAACATCATCATCGTCATCATCATCCTCTTCATCATCATCATCATCATCTTTTTCATCATCATCATCATTGTCATCATCATGATCATCATCGCCATCATCATCATCACCAGCGCCATCATCACCATCACCATCATTATCATCATCATCGAAATCACCATCATCATCATCATTGCCATCATCATCATCATCGAAATCACCATCATCATCATCATTGCCATCATCATCATCACCAACATTATCATCGTCATCATCGTCATCATCTTCACCATCATCATTATCATCGTCACCATTATCATCGCCATCATCATCACAGACGCCATCATCACCATCATCTTCATCATCATCATTGCCATCATTATCATCATCACCATAATCATCGCCATCATCACCATCATCGTCATCATCATCATTGCCATCATCATCACCATAATCATCGCCATCATCATCATCATCTTCTTTTTTATTTATCATCATTGCCATCATCATCATCATCATTATCATCATCTTCTTCTTCTTCTTCATCATCATCATTGCCATCATCATCATTATCATCACCATCATCTTGATGATCACAATGACACTGCAGAATAGAATGAGAACATTGATAAAGGTGGAAAGAAAATGAAGAAAATATACGAAATATGTAAATATTTTAATGAATAGAGTAAAATTCACTTCGTAAAATGCTGAAAAGGTCATTAAAATCTGTTGACAAGTTATTTAATTTTAAAATTTGGCAATATTTTGTGAAAACAGTAATATATGCACGTCGTCATGAATATTCATTAGGTGAGCTGATGTTATTACTTGAAATTATCATTGTGTCATGTTTTCATACATGTGTGGATGGGGATCAGGACAACTACCCCCCGGACAATTACCCCCCGGACAACTACCCCCGGACAATTACCCCCTGAGGACAATTACCCCCCCCCGAGGACAATTACCCCCCGAGAACAATTAGCCCCTGGACAATTGTCTCAGGGGGTAATTGTCCAGGGGGATAATTACCCCCCTGGACAATTACCCCCTGAGGACGATTACCACCCGAGGACAATTACCCCCCGAGTACAATTACCCCCTGGACATATTACCCCCCTGGACAATTACCCCCGAGGACAATTATCCCCGGGGACAATTACCCCCGGACAATTACCCCCTGGACAATTACCCCCTGGAAAATTACCCCCTAGACAATTACCCCCTGGACAATTACCCCCGAGGACAATTACCACCAGAAAATCATCCCTGAACAATTAACCCCGAGGACAATTACCACCGGGAACAAGTACCCCCCCCCCCCCAGGACAATAATCCCCTAGACAAAGGGAGTGCACAGAGTCATACGTCGGCCGTACGTTTGACGTTAGAAGTACTCAAGGCATTTTATATCTTGGAATCAAACGAACGCCGTAAGAAAGCTGTAAAAGTGAGCTCCATCCATAGGCGGATCCAGCTCCCCCCCTATTGACGGAGCAAAAAAATGAAAAAAAATGGGGAAAGAAAGAAAAAATAAAAAGAAGGGGGAAGAAAGGAGGAAAAAGAAGAGGTAAAATAAAAGGAGGGAGACGAATGAAAAAAAAAGGTCAGGGGAAGTTTTGGAAAATGATTAAAAAATATATTTCATGTCACTATATTAAATTTTTCGCTCGCGCTTTGCGCTCGCATAGCCTGTTCGATGAGATACATATCTTGCTAAATAGGCTAATATGTAGCTTAAAATATCAAGTTTTGAAGTCGATATACAAAGCATATTTCAGCTCGGACATCGAGTTTTCATTATTTTGTTTGATTTACAAACTGATTTTTTTAAGTGCTCTGTTTTATGGTGTGAATATAACTTGCAGCTTGCGCTATGCGCTCGCATTATTTGATTTGCAAAATTATATAACAAACTACTTAAAACCCCCTTTTTATGACAGTTTACCAAAAAATTCGTCTCACGATTTGCACTCGCATTTTTGTTAAAAATATATCAACTCACAAATCCTATTCATGATCACAAAAGTGCTTAAGATATCCAGTTTTCTGGCCTCAGTGTCAACACATTTCATTCACTCATTAGGCTTATTACATTAATAAATATGATAATAAAATTTTCATGAATTCTTAATGACTAAATTGTCCTTTTTCAGAAAAGACTATCGACAATATCACAGTTTCATATGTTTCAATACGCGCTTAGCAAGGGCGCCGGAAGCGGGGGGGGGGGGGGCAGGGGGGCACTTGCCCCCCAAAGAAAATTTGGGGGGGGGGGCAAAATGAGATTTTGCCCCCCAATGTGCCCCCCCTTAAAGTAGAACAATGATAAATATTTAAGGACAAAAGTAAACGATGAAGGCATTTTTCTGCCTAAAAATTGTCATTTCCATTGTCAAAAATGAAAAAAATTCGCCCCTGACGGGGCAATTGCATATCAGAGTAAGCCTCGCGTCTTTTGACGAACATGTCCCTCTGTAAAACATACCTTTGAGAAGCCCCTTTTCCATCTTATTACATTGTGATAACGTTTAACCTTTTAATTAATAAATTTCAGACTAAAACCGAATGGCGAATTGAAAGTGGTTCACCAATGCATGCTGGCTGTGTCGGCTAACAAACGCGCGGTCGCCCAGAATCGCTCAGACCGGACCCGATGTCACTAACGCGCGTGAACGCTAGTTACTCGAGCAACATATGGAATCTATGTCATAGCTGTCAAGCCCAGAAACCATAACATCTCGAGGTCGTCATATATTACTCTAGGACATACTCTCAATCTTCCATTTTTTTCTTTGGAAGAAGTAAAATTGATAGGCGAGAAATTGGAAGTTTGAGAGTAGGTCCTAGAGTAATATTTCTTGAAAATGTGTGTAGTTCTGAAAATGACTGTAAAACAGAAAAGGTTAAAGAGTTAAAGAGGCTTGAGTTGGATTATTGGAGATCCCGGGGAGAAGATGCTAGCTTGAGTCGGCGAATGGAGTGCAGAGCAGGAGTACTCATCTATCAACTACTCAAGCCTCTTCAACTCTTCAACCTTTTCTGGTTTACTGTCTTTTTCAGGACTATGCTCATTAAAAAAAAAATACGCGACTCCCAACTGTCCACTTCCTCTATCAATTTCACTTCTTCCTCTATCCACTTTTTCGAAAACTCCACATGGTGTACCGTCAACTACATCCGCTACTGGAATGTAATTGTTTTCTTCTAAATAATGTTACATAATGTACATTATGAACTGCGGTAGTTTCTTAATCAGTTCATGATTATTCACAAATGAATATTTCCTGGAATTTGATATTCATCATTTCCTAGTTATGGTCACGTTTTCCCCAGAAAATATGTAAAGAAAAATGAACATTTTGAAGAAGTCATCCAAAAGTGCTTCCCGGCCATATGAAACGTGCAAAAGGAAACACATAAATCGAAACGTTTTAAACTTCAATGATTTTCAGAAAAGTGTTAAATTGTTAGACAATTAAGCTTGTCATATTTCTTTTTCCTCCAGTTACAAAATATGAAACGTATTGCCCATGCATGGATAATCTGGGACTATCTCCAATGCTGATGTCAGAAATGATTTGCATAGAATGGGGATTTAAGTGCTTATCGACATCTGCCACGTCAGAACAGTATGACATTTTGAATTTGAAAAAACGGTCATTAGAATTTCTTTCATGTGTTTCTGTTGTTACGCTTCTTGTTCTGACAGGAATTACTTGAAACTTATATTGTGCTCTCTCGCGTCGTCCGTGTATGTAAATGTACATAAATAAATGTTTCTGAAAGGATATTGCATGAAAAATGTAATTTCTGGTATTGTGAGTCAATATAAGGGTAATACGTAATTTAATTGATCAGACATGAAAACCACATTCCGAAGCGACTGCTTTGCGCGTAGATTTCATAGGTTTTCATAAATTATGAGTATAGTCTTTCGTCGTGAATTCTATGTTTAATTCTCAAGAAATTTATTTTTTGAATGCTGAATGCTCTTAGAAACGCAACTTTTATACTCCATTTTTACACAAAGTCCTTACCATGGGGGTCCCACACCCTCTCCCGCTCGATCGCTTCGGTACCTCACGCTGTCAAAAATATTGTGCCCCCTTCGGGATTTTGCCCCCCCCCCCCAAACTGAAAGTGTTCCGGCGCGCCTGGCGCTAAGGAAGAGGAATAGGAAGATTATCATCATTTTCATATGATGACAAAATGTCCTTAGACCTAGAATGTCCAGGTCCTAAGTCAAAATAATAATGAAGATATCAGCTCGCGCTTCACACTCGCATCCGTTTATTAAGTGCTTTCCACATCCACTTCACAATATGACACAGTGCTTTAGATAGTACTCAAATTCACCATTTTCATACCGGAATATCAAGTATTTTCCGCTTCGCGCTCGCATTATTGATTTTCGTGATAAAAATATCAGAATGCCCAGATTATGTCTAACTCTAAAACACGTGCACAACATTGAGATACGCAGCTTCATCTATATTCAAAACGTGCTAAAATTGTCTAGTTTCAGATCAGATCGGGCTTTGCACTCGCATAATTAATGTAGGAAGAAACCAAATTACCCTTCCTTTTTCATGATTTACAAAACATGATTAGAGTGTCCCATTTTTTAGGTCTGAAATCTCAAATTTTTCCGCTCGTGCTTCGCGCTCGCATGAATTGTTTGGTTTTATACCTATACCGTTAATGATTACAAAAAGTGCTAAGAATGTCATTTTTTTAGGTCAGAATGTCAAAAGAAATTCAGCTCGCGCTTTGCGCTCGCATTATTTAATAGTTAAAATATGTATCGTTTCAATGGCTAACTGCAAAACTTCCTTAACAGGTCCCTTTTCGATCAAGCCAGAACCCATATAAAAAAAAATTCTGCTTGCGCTTCGCGCTCGCAATTATCTAGTTACATACGCATCTTGATTAGGTTCACAAACATTGCCCAGAATAGTCAATTTTCAGGTTAAATATATACATGAAATTCCAAAAAATTTCAGCTCGCGCTCGCACTATTTAAATAGGGCTTATAAGATAATTACACTTTTTATGTTGTTTTATAAGAATAAAGCTTAGAAATGACTGTTAGGACATCGGCGTTTTGCCCCCCCCCCTTATTTTTCACGACCAAGAAAAAAAAGAGAAAAGGAAAGGGATAAGGGTGAAACATAGGCCTACTATTTTCGAAAAATCTATCAAAAACTTTGATTTTTGTAATAAAACTGTTGAAATTTTTGCTCGCTCGCAACTTCCTATTAATTTTTACGTGATACGCTGTATTGAGCCCCCTCAAAATTTTGGCTCAATACTCCACTGGGACAACCCCTTCAAAGAAACAAATTAAAATCAACTTTGAGCGGCCGATCTGGGTAAATATGGGTGAAAAAAAAATTCGGACCCCCTATTGGCAAGAGCTGGATCCGCCCCTGCCATCTGCAAATCTTTACGAAACCCAGAATTCGATCATAATTTGTATGTCACCGTAGCATAAGATCATTCGTTTTGGTAATCTTCGCAGTGGAGTAGTATACGTGCCCCTCCCTGAGATTTGGTTTGCCCCCCCCCCCCTGAAAAAAATTGACGGAGCAAAAAAAGGGGGAGAAAGAAAGAAAGAAAAAAAGAAGGGGAAAGACAGAAGAAAAAAGAAGAGGAAAATGAGAGGAGGAAGAGGAGTGAATAATATAAGGCGAAGGGAAGACTTTCTGTTTATGTCACTATATAAAATTTTCGCTCACGCTTCCCGCTCGCATTGCCTTTTCGATGAGATTCATATCTTGCTCAATATAGGCTGATATGGAGCTTAAAATAGCAAGTTTTGAAGTCAATATATATACAAAACATATTTCATCTCGGATATCGAGCTTTCATTATTTTTCAATTTACAAATTTATTTTTTCAAGTGCTCTGTAAAATTTCCGTTTTATAGTCTAAATATTAATATTTTTTCAGCCCACGCTGCTCGGTCGCATTATTTGATTTGCATAGGCCTACTTCTTTATAAATTCTTACAAACCGTCCTTAGAATGCACCTTAAACGAATTGTATACTATCATGATTGCCAATTTGTATAGAAAAAAAAACACTGTATTTGATTATGTCATATTGTTTACAATTTAGTAATTTTGGTACTTAATTTCCTTCTTTAATGTTTAATTGCTTTCACCCAAGAATAATACACACAAAAACACCTTGCAAGTTTACCATTTGGGCCTAAATAATAAAATTACAAGGTGTTCTTGTGTGTAGTATATTTGGATAAAGTTTTTTAGCTTACTGTATTAAGTTATAAAGCCACATCTTAATCTGGAATGTGCACCAATTGTTTCATAATTCTTAGCTTCTTGTTAGTTGAATTATTATAAAATAACATGTTTATAGGTCCTACTTGACAGTGTTAGTGTTGATAGTTGCATTATCGACTTTCAATATTTCTACCTATAAAGGTGTCTTTTTTAAGTTTTATCTATTTTCCTGATTTCTTTCCTGAAATTAACACCCCCCCAAAAAAAAAATCAGATCAGTTGGAATCAGAGATATTCAGCATTTGTGATTATTTTTTGTCCGGGGGGTAATTGTCCGGGGGGAAGTTGTCCGGGAGGTAATTGTCCGGGGGTAATTGTCCGGGGGTAATTGTCCGGGGGGCAATTGTCCTCGGGGGGTAATTGTCCTCAGGGGGTAATTGTCCGGGGGGTAATTGTCCTCGGGGGTAATTGCCCGGGGGTAGTTGTCCGGGGGGGTTAATTGTCCTAGAACCGTGTGGATGATATGTCTCCTTTCTTATTAAATAAGTTGCAGCATTGAATATCCAATGTCAATCCAATTTTGTAATTTCTTGGAGGAAAAAAATGACTTAACATAATTTCATGTTATAAAATATAAAACAAGTGGGGATATGATACTATCCGTTTGCTCTTTGAATATTCATGAAGACATGCCCGAACTGTTTCACCGAAATAATGCAAATCTTTAAAATGTCATAACTTTTTTCCTTGTCCGATTTTGATTTTTTTTCAGTGTTTTGTTTGTTTATTTATTTTTTCTTCATCTGTTCAAATAATGTTATTTTCAGCAATTTCATCAAGCTTTTGCCTCACAGAACTGCACTGGTCAAAAGGGAAGATATTCGCCGCAGAGGGCGACATTCAACAATCATGTAAACATAATCGTTGAACTTTCCATTTTCATCTCCACAAGTCTCTCCAAGAGAATTAGAGAAACAAAAGAAATCAACGTTATTGTGACCAAATCTCTAATTGCATCGTAAGATAAAGTAATACCTACCCCACCTCATCCCTAAAATATCATACGTCAATCTCATCCATTTAACAGTTAAATGTATCACTGTGAATTCTCTCTTCTGAGAGAGGTCCTCGTCACTCTAAAGCTTCATCTTACCGGGTAAAAAGACATGGAGTCAAATAAAAAGTACATTATCACCTTTTCAATAGTGACACCAACTCGTTCGAAAAAGTGCATCGTTTTTTTTTTAATGGAAGCCAGAAATATTTACTCAAATGTAATACTACGTGACATGGATTCGCATGACAAAGATAATGTTTATCTGAAAGGGAGAATTGTAAACGCCATATGCCTGGGGCACTTCTTATTTCTTGTCCAAACCAATATTCATACCACTTCCCTTTTCTGATTGGATATTGATAATAAAAAAAACCAGCATTAAAAATAATAATAATAGCAATAATAATCATGATAATCATCATCATCATCATCATCATAGTTACAACAAAATAGTTATATTAATGATAACATCAACAATAATAAGACTGAATACAGCCGTACTGATAACACTCCAATTGCAAAAAAAAAAAAATGGTGCGAATTATTCCAACATCAAATTTTTAACGTGATAACAATATTAAACCAGACTATTATTTATTTTGATAACGCTCGCTCCCCACTCCCTCTCTCTTCATTCTGGTGAACTCTTGTGCGGTCAATTAACAATGACATACATACAAATTAAAAGTACATTATCAACTTTTCAAAAGTGACACCAACTCGTTCGAAAGAGTGCAACGTTTATATTTATATATATATATATATATATATATATATATATATAAAGTAATCACAAAAGGTTAAGTAAATGCGGTGGAAATAAAATCGTAGATTTTAAAGGGAGCATAGCTCTCAAAAATGAAAGGTAAAGGCTCTTCGTCAGTGCCCATGATGTGAACAAAAAAGAGAATTCAAAATCCGTTTCTGAAACAGTCGTAAAAAACACGTCTGTTCAAGGGCATATATATATATATATAATATATATATATACATATATATATTATTCACCTTGTATATATATAATATACAGTGCGTTTAAAAAAACTATACACTTTTGAAATGGCTGCCAAACAAAAAATATGTCACCTTGGGAAAAAATACCTAAAAATATGGAAAGCCAATAAAGTAAACTTTCAAATGACACCAAAAAGTCGGAAAACTATTCATGCTTGAGTGAGCACTACCCACTTAAACAAAGGGTACGAAAATTAGGGTGGGCAGGAATTAGCCTTCCAATTTCTTTCAGTTTTTAAGAGGCGAGTCCCCTTGAACTTGCAAAGTTGAGGGTGTTGTGATAAATTAATGATCAATCATTATTAATTTAGGTTCTTAGAGCTGATTTCAAGAATTATCAAATTTAAATTTAATGCATGAGTGACATGAAGTACATTTTTAGTGCATCATTTTGACCTTTTCACGTGGATCTCAGCAATGTGTTAATGGGAGTCAGAATAGGGATGAGATAGGACTTAGGTGGGGGAAGTAGGTTGATGGGACAAAGGCCAACAGAACACTTAGCCACCCCCCTCTCTCTCTCTCTACCCCTTCCTCCCATCCTGAGAGACTAGCCTTTGCTAGGGTGAGCAGGAATTAGCCTTCCAGTTTTGTTTAGAGGTGAGTCCTTTGGAACTTGCCATGTTAAAGATGTCATGCTAAATTATTGATGAATTGAGATCAGTTTTTGGTTTCTTAGGCTAATTTCATGAGTTACTAAATTGAAATGCAGTGCATGAGTAAACAGGAATTTTAATTTTAGTGTAGCATTTTAAGTTTATTATGTGGATCTTAGCAATGTGCTTGTGAGAGTCAGAGTAATGTGATGGTACCTTTTGCATGCAAGGGGGTCAGCTAGGGTAAGACTGGGTTAAACAGTTAAAAGGGCATTCTTCTTCTTTGTGTTCTCTTACAAATTCCCTCCCTTTCACCCCCTCTTTCTTTCTCCTCGATCATGTTATTCAAAACTTAAATGCCAAGTGACTGATGGTTGATGGGTCTTTTATTTTCCATTGAATGATTCTAAGAAATTTACTAATTATGATGATTTATGAATTCATTGAAAAAGCTGAATAATTGATTGATAATTTATTGAAAAAGCTGAATGTTTAATTGATCACATTGATTGAGTTGATTTACTAACAAATTGTTGATCAAATGGTAAAAGTTGATGACCGAATTCTCAAAATTCATCAAATTGACAGTCCGCTCTGGACTTTATGCGTACATTTGATAGCATTCAGTCTCGATCTAAGGGAGGCTAAACAATCTGTTGACCTTTTACCCAGTAGCTTACTTCACCCACTGAAGTCCTATCTCACCCCTATCGCCTTTTCTCCTTACTTTAATGAACAAACTGCTGAGATCCACAGGATAAAAAGTTAAAATGCTGCGCTGTAGATTACAACTGACACTCACTCATGCATGAAATTTCAATTTAGTAATTCATGAAATTTGCTCTAACAATTTAAATTGATCATTAATTTATCACAACACCCTCCACTTTGCAAGTTCCAAAGGACTCGCCTCTCAAAAACTGAAAGAAATTGGAAGGCTAATTCCTGCCCACCCTAATTTTCATACCCTTTGTTTAAGTGGGTAGTGCTCACTCAAGCTTGAATAGTTTTCCAACTTTTTGGTGTCATTTGAAAGTTTACTTTATTGGCTTTCCATACATATAGGTATTTTTCCCCAAAGTGACATATTTTTTGTTTGGCAGCCATTTCAAAAGTGTATAGTTTTTTTTGAGACGCACTGTATATATATATCATTCACCTTGTATTATATATATATATATATATATAATGAGATGAGGCGAGGCCAACTCAACAGATGACGCAGGACACCATTATTTGCTTTAGCTTTCGTCTTTTAATTGAGACTTCGTCAGAAGCGTATGTAATTACAGACTATTGTGATAACTTTCCTCAAGAACGAGATAGGATACGGTCATACTTAATTATCACAATAGTCTGTAATTACAGACGCTTCTGACGAAGTCTCAATTAAAAGACGAAAGCTAAAGCAAATAATGGTGTCCTGCGTCATCTGTTGAGTTGGCCTCGCCTCATCTCATTATGTTTAATATTCACAACTCAACAGCGATTGGTAGAAGTAAACTTATCATCACACTATATATATATATATATAATTACTCTTAAAAATGTTGGCCAACATACTGTCCACACAACAATTGGTTAAAACTTTATCCAATTCTAGGTAGTTTTAAATCAATAATGTGTGCTTTGGGTGAAAACTACCCAGAGTTGGATTTAATTGTTGTGTGGACAGTATGTTGCCCAATATTTTAAGAGTGTACATGTAGCTGAAGAGATTCACAGATTCACAAAAGAATACGCCTACATGAAATCAATTAAAATGGTTAGAATTATCTATTTCATGTTCTATGGAGATAAAACAAATACTTTTTCAGTTCACTTTATGTCAAATCAATTACTTGAATTAAACTAGGTCTACTATTTATAGTTTCTGAATCCAAATCCTGCAATTAAATGCATTATATATTGTGTGTCGTATGGGACAACTATTAATAGGACAATTATTAAAAATTGAAGGGCAGTAATTAGATCCTTATGGGATAAATCGATCACCTATGGGTCAAAGAAAGAGAAACTGATTTGTGAAATTGCATCATCAAAAATAAAATTGTAGGAAAAACTTTAGCATTTCCATGTGTCGTACGGGACATTGCCAAAAATAGGTTCGGAAAAATCAGGGCTGCTCCTATTATGGATCATGAAAATGTAAATATTATTTGGAACCATCAATGATACATTATTCCATTCACCTGCAATATTTTCAATCTTCTCGTGCTTTGCCAATAATTGTTTCAGGCAGTGTTTGTACTTGACTATTTAATTAGCAAAATTATTGAAAATTGAAAATTCCATTGTTCCCCCCCCAAAAAAAACACAACTATATCTGACTTCACTTTTGGTTAAAACTCATTATTTTCATAAAATTTAGGTATCATAGTAAAACATTACACTACTTATGACTTATTGAAAGCATGTTGAAATTTATGATATTTTTGAAGTTCTAGTGTGGAATCGCCCTGATATGTCAGTGAACCAAGTTTTTTTTTACTCTGATGGTGAGTCAATTTTTTATTTTTTGGTCATTTAGCAAGTCAATTTTTTGGAGGGGGGGGGGTAATCTTCCAGCCCCCCTGGATATCTAATGGTGCGTCCCTAACCAAGTTTTCCACAGACAAGTACATAGTTTACGAAATGTTAGCACGCAAAATACTGAACATATGGTTATATCTTAAGTATCAGTGACGGTAAAAAGGGGGTTTCAAAAAGGAGGTTATTCTGGCACAGTGACTGATCCAGGATGGGGCATATCCGGCCCGTGTCCCCTATTGAGAACCGTTGAAAATGGTTAGTGTAATACGCAAGAGAGGATATTTTTTGCTTGTCATTTTTACTGACATGAATTGCCATTAATTGTGAATGATTTTTTTTTTTTTTGGGGGGGGTTGTTATTTTTTTCTGTACAAAATGCCCATCCCCTTGTAAAATCCTGGATCCGCCCCTGTTCTGACTTCAAATGGGTATAAATGCAGATAAATGAGAAGAGCATGCTGATAAATGTTTGAAAGAAAGCTCACATTAAAAAAAATATGACAAACACGTCCGGGTCTCTTATTTTGAAATAAAGAATTCCTTAAATTCCTATTTTTTAATGGTCCATGGGGATCCTGTTTCGATTTATTTAGGTTTCTTTAATTTGGTTTTTCCCGTTTCAAACAAGATGAATAGGAGTGTTGCCGCTGAATGGGTACAAATGAATTCAAAGGCAATTCAATTTCTATCAACGAAATTCCGCTCTTTTATGTTTAAATCTAGTTAGTTAAAGGAGAATGAAACCCTTGAAACCAGCTGAATCCATATCAAAGAGAAAAATCAAAGAAACATATTGTTGAAAGTTTGAGGAAGATTGAATGAATAATAAGAAAGTTATGAGCCTTTGAATATTGAGATCACTAATGCCATGTAGATCCTCCCATTGGCAATGCGACCAAGATCTGTGATGTCACACACGTACAACTCCCTCATTACTTTAGTATTTATTTCACTTATATTCTCACTTTTATAGAGTCTATCACAAGGTGAGGTGTTCTCTTTATGAAAGGACAAGTACAGATGTTTCACAACATTATATCATTGATGAATCGTTTGTCATATGATTAGAATGAGCAAAAAGAGATGTTTTGGGGTATATTTTCAGTGTCCAAAAGGGGAGAGTTGTTCATCTGTGACATCATAGATCTTGGTCGCATTGCCAATTGGAGGATCTCCATAGCATTAGTGATCTCGACATTCAAATGCTCATAACTCTTCTATTGCTAGTCCTATTTTACTCAAACTTTTGTTGATCTTATTCTTTGATTTTTCTGCTTTCACAAAAGCGAACTTGCTCCAAGAGTTTCATTCTCCTTTAAAGTCGATCACATGGTTCGTGATTCGCATTCATCACAAAACTGCTTTCAAGAAGCCGATGATGGAATACCAGTAACATGAATAAAGATAGCAACAACAAAGTACATCCATATAAATTAACAGGTATGATGATAATACATAAACATAGAACAGAGGTCACAGAAGGAAGAATATTAAACTTGAGGGGACGAAATAAATTATACCAAGTTTGCGATTCCACTTTGAGTAGTGAAGCATTTACAATCTATCATCTTTCTAATGCCAAAGGAAAAGGAATTACAAGCGTGACAGATTGTGATACCTTGAAGAAAAAACGTGTGAACTTGAAAAAGCAAGTTGTTATGTTTGGGAGACTTAAAGGAAGCCAAAATCCAAGGACAGAATCATTCTTACTAGAAAGAGAAAATAAGAAGAGTAATTCAAAACAAGTTTCACCAAAATCAGTTAAAAAATAAAAAAGTTATGTATTTGAAAAGTCCTGTTGTACTTTTTATTGGGATCCACAAATTGGCAACAATGCTTCAAAATCTTGGATTTTTTTCGATATATCCTATTATCTTCTCCTGACCCTGACAAATGTGGTGTAAATTACATTTCTCTATGACATATGTTGAACCCAGAAGTAGACAAGATGTGATTTACCGTCAATTTTTGATATTTCGATCTGTACCTGAGGCATTTTTAATCTTGTTAAGAGGTGCATTAAGCCAAGCATATTTCTTCTATATGAGTCGGAATACTCTAAAATGCACCCCTTAACAACTATTGGCGTGTGAAACCCTACGCTTGATAACAGGTATTGGAAACAAAACGGCGTGTGCATGCCTGAACTCATCATAACTATAAGACCTGCTTAACTGCTTTCAGTTTCGATTTCAAGGATTTCTTTATTAAAGTAAATCAACGTGAAAATTTTCATTGTCCATCTTTTTTGTAGTGTGATAACGCGGTAAACGAACCACATACACACAGAATAGAAAAAAAGAAAAAAAAATCCATAATGTTAAGACCCTAGGCGCGATAATAAATGACGTGAAATGAAAGCATTGAAAATATCTTTAAACTCTGATAAAAAAATCAATCCATAAAAAATCAATGGCAAACAGACCTGAAGTTTTCAAAGAGATTCTCGTCTAGGCATGTGTCGGGGGCATGTGCAGACGTCATGGCATTAAAATGAAAGAGATTTATATTGATATAAAAAGAAACTTGTTTCCAGTACATCCGTTAATTTAAAGTAATAAGGAAATAGCCCTATTCGGTCGAACAGATATTGAAGTTTATTTTCAAAATCGATTAGTAAACACTGTGGCGTATGTGCC
Organism: Lytechinus pictus; assembly: GCF_037042905.1. Lineage (NCBI taxonomy): Eukaryota > Metazoa > Echinodermata > Echinoidea > Temnopleuroida > Toxopneustidae > Lytechinus > Lytechinus pictus. Next base: position 131,373 of record NW_026974141.1, read on the forward strand.
CCAAAAAGTGAGTAGGAAAACGTAGCTTAGTAAACAAACTATCCACAAAAAAATTTGGTCTGTTTGTAATAAAATTAATTTTTGAATACATGTTTACATTATTCCATCTACCACTCTTTCCCTTTCCTTTTCTCTCCGTTTCATTTTTTTTTGGGGGGGGGGGGATGAGGGGGGGGGGGTCGTGGGACCTCAAGTTTAATTAATTTTCTTATTTTGAGCTGGATGAAGTCGGGAGGTTTGGGAGGAAGACCTGCGAGTTATGAATGTTTAGCAACCTCCCCCATACCCAGACATCATCTCCAACTCTCAGGTCTTATTTTCTTTATCATGAAACATGACCGAAATTGTTAGTTTCATTGACTTGTATCGCCTCCCAGAGGGGGGGGGGGGGGGAGGGGGCACGTCCATTTACGAGTGGATACCACGCGTGACCACGGGGTTTCGAAAAGCACCCTAAACAAGTTTCTGACGTGTGAAACCCTACCCTTTATAACGAGTATTGGAAACAAAACGGTACCCTTGACAAAAAATCCCTTCCTTTTACTCCCTAAACAAGTGCAGTGATAGTTTAACAGCCCCAGCATTAGCAATTATCTCTTTTTCTAGTATGTGTATGCACATTTGAGTCACAATATCATCGGCGAAGCAGACAAACAAATAACTGATGAGTAAGTTTGCAATTAACTTTGTATTTGACTCGATTCAATGAAGATGGGATGAAATATTGCAAGTTAATCACTTTCAAAGATTTCATGACTAACTTTCATGAAAACTTCCAGGTACAAAATAAATACATTGATAATCAACATCACTTAATGATAGATTGTCTAACATTAAGTGATGTTAATCATCAATGTATTCGATTTTTTTACCTAGAAGTATTCATGAAAGTTATCCCAGGTCTTGAGCACATTTAGAGATAGTCTGATCAGACATATCTCTTTAAACTTTAAAACAATCTATTCTAGATCTTTGCATGTACAAAAAAGTAATGCATATAAAATAGTTATTTAATAGGTAAATTATTGGGGAACCTTATTGGGGACATCCCGATGGTCCGCGGGTCATGTAATATAGTCCGCGGGTCCGATAGTCTGCGGGGTCTAATAATAATTATATTATTTGAAATAATAATAATTAGGTCAAATGGTATGACCCTTTACAATGAATAGCCCTAGGCAATAGCCCCTGAAAACTACTCACAAACAAGACAAAGGACCGCATGCTATAGTTCTTTGGGCCGATAGACGCATAGTCAGTAAATACACAACAGTCCCCGTCCCCTCCCCCCTCCAACTATACACGTATATGCTCGTTCCCTATTTCTCAGGAAAAGGGGTAAATTTTAGGGAAAATGGGATATTTTAGCACTTCCCCCAACTTTTTTTTTAATCAGGGGATAGTTTTCACTTTTTTGCGCGCCAAATTATATTCGTCGGGGGGGGGGGGGGGCGCTAAATTGACCTTTAACATAGGGGACACCAAATACATGTTCGATCGGGGGCGCCGAATTCTTGTTCGACTAGGGGCACAGAAATGACCTGTAACGAGAGGGTGCCAAACTGAACTTAAATCGGGGAAGGGGGGGGGCGCCAAATTGACGTTCGGCTGGGGGTGCCAATTGACCTTAAACTAAGGAGGGGGCAAATTCATGTTTGACCTGGGGTGCCAACTCATTCACTTGAGGGGGGGGGTGAGGTGCTAGATTGACCTGAAATAAGGGGGCGCCAAACTGGCCTTAAACTTAGGGGGGGGGGGGCGCCAGATTTATGTTTCATCTGGGGTGCCAAACTCATGTTTCACAGGGGCGCCTTGAAAATTACCCTTTTTAAGTTCATTATAGATCAAAACTTAACAGCTCGCGTTCGCGCTCGCATCTATTCTTTTTACGTTATATCATTTCATTTATTCCCAATTCTTGTAAAAACATATCATATATAATAAATATGCAACATATGACATACAAATAAAAATACCAAGAATAAAGTCCCCTTTATTCTAGTAGAGGCCATTTTAAATGGGGGTATTTTATTATATGAATTTTTTTTTTCCATGAACACTTCATTGAACAATAAGTGGCATTCAACTGCCTTTGGTTCATGTGATTATGAAATAAGATAATTCAACATGCAATTAAGGCACCAAGACTGTGTTTGCATGGCGGGGATGGGGGCGCCATTTTTCGAAAAGTACCCAGGGACGCCAAAATCAGGTCGGGCCCCCGGGGTGCAAAATCCTGAATACGCGCCTGTCTTCGATACTTGGTTTCCGTCGCGGAGGCGTCACCGAATTTCAAAACCGTCTTAAAACCGTTTCAAAGTAGTCTCAAATCCGTCTCAGCGAAGTGAGATATCGTGAGATGGAAGGAAACATCTTTTCTTTGGTAATTATTTACTCGCAATTTACCGACACCCCCTCGAATTTTTTAATACACTTGAATATTTTGAAATGTCTAAATTGCTTGCTCAAGTTTTGTATATTTCTATATAAAAAATAAATACAGGATGAATATTTTCAGACAACATAAAATTTATACATGTATAACATGTATAAGCATCATAATAACCTACAAACAAATACACCAAAACGTACAGCGAAAAGTAACATGGGGATATTTATTCACATATATTCTTAGGCTTTGGTCTCATCTATCAGATGAAAGTTTTTTTTTTTATAGAATCTCACGCCTGAGTAAGTACTGTCCATTTTTGTAAAGCTTGCAGAAATCGGTTTGCGCAGAAATGATGATTTTCAAGCTGTGTTGATGGAAAACGGCGAAAAAACCCCTAACTAACCGCGCTGTACATTTTAATCTTTTGGGAGACATTTCTGGTAAATGGACATACAAGATAAACAATTTAACTGTTTATAAACGTTTTTTCTCCCTAAATTAACATTTTAAGCCTATTATGTCGACATAGAAAGATAAAGTATATCGCCAAGTCGTCAAGTCGATGGCACGTTAAAGGCTCCGTACCCATCTCTTGCTAATCGTCGACTTATAATAAGTTGGCGAGATATTTGGACTCTCGCCGGTCCTCGGACACTTCATATCTTTTCATGTCGACATATAATGTTTTATAAGTCGACTTGGTAAGATAAAATATCTCGCTATGTTGACATAAAACGTTTTATAAGTCAACTTGGCAAGATAACGTATCTCGCCATGTCGACATGGCAAGATAAAGTATATCACCAAGTCGTCATGTCGATGGCACTTTAAAGGCCCCGTACCCATCTTTGCTAATAAACGTTAAAACTATTGCAGGCCTGTAATTCCGTGATCTTTCTAATTTCTATTTTGGTTATTTCACCCCGTGTTCCCCAAAAGTCATTTAGGGTTCAGAAACATCACGAACTACCTTGGTATTTTCTATACAATAGGACTAATTTCGATGCAATCCTTGACTTTGATTGGCTGTTGGCAATGTTACTCTATATGGTAATATTGGATCTGAGCCCTTACTTCCGGAGCTCGTGCTGTTCTAATTGGTCAATGCCCAGTCCCTCGTAGTCTGCATGCACATGCCCTAGGTTTTCATAATTCGCAAAGCATGTATAGTGCATAATGATAAGTCTGGAGTAGTTAGACTAGATTCAATGTGTACTGTTGCTGGCTTTACTCTATGTCTACTTGACACAGACATAGAGAGAGTTTGGTGTCTAGTCTTAACTCTAGGCACGATATAGTTGGTTAAAGTGTCAAATATGAGTCTGCGATTCCAGACTAAGTCCCTCTCTCGTCCTCTGACACGCCCAGTACTCCTTCGAAAAGCCAGTCGTTCAAGTTTCCCAAAGTGATATATATGAGTATCTCATATTTTGTTATTTTCATTATTTCGGAAGATTGCCAATATCATTTCATTCAATCTAATCAATCTATGGTCTGCTATATCCTGTTCTGGCAAGGATTTCGTTTGGACTCGACTACAAACCAAACTAAACATGAGGTATGTTCTCTGGGTGCCACTTGGGTATTGACGAGCTCTTATGCGAGTTTTTTTTTTAAGGGAATGAGAATAGTTAAAGAGGAAAGACCAAATACAATTTTGACTGACATTAATTCAGACTGTCTTGTATAAGATAGTCTGAATATGTTTTACCCAGCATTACGAACCGTTACTTAAGATTTTTTTTTTCGTTTTCCTGTTGATCCGTTATGTTCGCTGTGAGTGTCAGGGCAAGAATCTGGAGACTATTGATCTCGCTTTTTTCATTTTTTATTTCTTTTTTTTTTAAGCTATACATTCAACTGGATTTATGCTCAAAGTTCTACCATGTTGTATTTGTGTTTTGTTTACATTGTTCATACGAATATGTAATAGGAGGCTGCATTCTACAAGCTTCGCTTTTTAGCAGCTTCCTCCGTTTGCGACCTGTTATCTTAATTATTATACATATAAAGTTTCCTTGTTTTATTGATTATATCAAGATGTATGTAACAAAACTGATTGTAAATGGTTGTTGGAAATGAAAAAAAAAATGAAATGAAATGAATGAAATAAAGAAGTTTGATGCAAATAGCCAAACTGAAATATAAGATATTGGATTTTCAATGGATTGCGTTTCCTTGCACCCAATAAATTAAAATTTTCGGGCAACGATTGGGAGATGTGAGAAGTGAAACTGATTGAATAAATCCTCACAGGAAAATCGTTTTTATCTCCAGGTGGCATCTACAATTGACTATGTGCATCCTGACTATAATTTTGCCAAACTCACTTTTCCGTCACGCTTCGACTTTGTCACGCTCTTTTGGGCCTGCTTTTTTCTCTTAATATCTACTTATATGTGGTAAAATTACATTCATTCTTCATGTTCTTAGTACCATTGTGCACAGAATTTAAAGAATTTCGGTAATTTTATCTATTTGGAGGACGAAATTTTAAAATACGTAACTTTTTACGGCTTGTATTGAAGTCAAAGTTCCATCAAAACTAGATTAGATTTATTAAAAGGCATTGTAATGTAAATTGCGCAACTCGAATCTTTTGTGCTTTAGGGGGGCTTGTTACAACCGTCAATTGCCACCTTTCGCAATCCTCACGGACGCTAACATTAGGGTCCCCTAACACAAAAGTTAACGCTTAATCATACACTTGATTTTTAAAGATTAATTGTACATTATAGTCAATAGAATCAAACGTAGAAAACTGGTCTACAATCAATGCTAAGTTTTGTGTTACAGGGGGGTTACAGGCCATATATAGATCTGCTTTTCGTGTGCAAAATTCTTTCCCGCGACACCCGCACCATACATGCATGTACATTACGACTGATGGCTGGATAAATTCGAAATGCAGGACCTACAATAGATTATGACATGGATAAGAAAGTGGTTTTTCAAACAAATCAAGTACATATTGAGTGAGGAAAAAGTTACTAAAATTAAGGCTTAGATATAGATCATTACAGTCCATCGAATCGATATTGCATTTAATGTGGATTATTGGTGGATCTCTGGCAATTGATTCCATGGGTCAAATCACCTCTCCAGCAGAAACCATTTCGCATGCGTTGATTATGTACACAGCATGTATACGTCTGAACAAGGAGTTACCTTGGTCTGAACATGTACCAGCCGAAATTTCTTTTGTTTACTCCTACACGATTTGCCTCTAGCACACAATGTAATGGGCATTATGTTTTACTTTCCCTAGAAATGGGGGATTAGATTCGAATTCCCGGGGGGACCACTTCCATTGATGAGTGGATACCAGGCACGACCATGCGGTTTCGAAAAGCACCCTAAACAAGGGAAGCAATGCTTTTCCAGATTATGAAAATGCATCTCTTAACAAGTACTTAGCTTGTGAAACCCTACAAGTATTGAAAACATATCCTCCTTTTTAGTATTTTAAACATCGTTTTTGACACCCTTATAACGTTACATAGGCCTATACGTAACGTACTTACCCACTCTTTCCCCTTTACGCGTGGTCGCGCCTGGTATCCACTCTTCAATTGAAGTGGGCCCCCCGGGCGGCCTCTCGAGCTCTGGGAGGAACCAAATGTGGCTTTGGAAAGTCGTCCTAAATCGGATATATCGCTGTTACCATAGTAGCAACCAGAATTTTGCACACGAAACGCAGATTGAATGTTTCCGTTCCAGATGCGAAACGAAAAAAAATCTCATGTCACACAATTTGCATTGCAGGACAGAGTTTTACAACCATGACGACGGGCCCAAAAGTCTCTTCCAAAATCAACTACCGTCGCAAATAAGCGTTCGCGTTCTCCAACGAAAGGTCGGGATCACCGAGTTTTGAAAACCTCGGGGACGCGTTTTAGGGTCCGGTAATACAAAAGTTAACGTTTAAGGACGTTCCACAGTTAAAATGAAGTCCATGTCATTTTCACCAAAGTTTGCAGAGAGTTACTTTGGTATCTATGCATTATGAAAAAGCAAAAAATGATATAGGTTCATGTGCTTTTTTTTTCTACTGGTCTTCAAAGTCGCCGTATTTGAATGATATGCAATCTTAGGCAATCAAGAGAATCATGCCTCTCTTAGACCTCACGAATTCACCAAATGAGTTTAAATCATCTTTACTCAGTGGAATAAATGTAATCTTTGTTTACTTAAGGGAACAATCATGCATATGTTGATAAAATGTGAGAATATAAAACCTCTATGGAAAATGGTAGAAGACACAATTCTTTCTGTTTCTAAAGTACAGGTCTGTGTTAATGAAAATATAGTAATTTTAGGTGGGAATATACAAGAACCGAAATACTGGTTAATTGATATCATTTTGAATTTTACTCAATACACCATTTACAGAAATTATATTGAAACGAGTATGAAAAAAGGTTATTACTTTGTTAATGTAAATATATTATGGATAAATTTGAAAATGAAACTGAGATGGTATTTAAGTTCAAAATATGTTACCAAAAATAAGAATACAAAAGAAATTGACAAATTACTGGAACTAATTTATTGATTGATTAATTTGATTACTGTATATACTTTGTGATTTGTAAATTGTATTATAGAGATGTAAATAAAGTCCCTCGAAAGAGGTTTAAAGAGAGAAAAAAATCTTTACTCAGTGGATACCGCATCAAACTTCATCAAATTTTCAAGATATATAACAAAGTGTATATACCAAAGTAAGAAAAAGTCTTTTAATTGGTGAAACTATATTAATTTGGAGTCAGCAGCGCCCTCATTTTGAAAGAATGGTGCAAAAACTCGGAAAAAAAAATCTTCAAAGACGTGAATATACTCAAAAATTAAAAAAGGTATTTTGTAAGCTGCACTTTTTTCAAAATTCATGTCATTTTCATCAAATTCGGTTAAATTGTAGAGGAATGCATATCAAAGGTGTAGGGAAGTTTAAATATGGGGTCCATGTGCTCGTTTTTAACTATGAGTGTCCAGAGTGATGCGAGTTGGCATGTAAATCGCCGAAAATGTGACCAAAACGTGCAAAAGTCTAATAATACCGTCTAAAATGCGACTGGTTCCGTAGTTTTGCCCCCAAACATTCAAAATCCATGTCATTTTCATCATACTCTTTAGATTTGTAGAAGAATATATTCTAAAGGCATCAAAATATTAAAAATATGGGGTCCATGTGCTCGTTTTTAAACTATCAGTGTTCAAAGTGTTGCGAGTTGGCTTGAAAATATTGAAATCCACCTAAAATGCGCCGAAAACGTGCAAAAGTCTAATAATACCGTCTAAAATGAAAATTGTCTAATTTTTCGCCCCCAAACATTCAAAATCCATGTCATTCTCATCATACTCTCTAGATTTGCAGAGGAATATATTCTGATGACGGTAAAATGTCAAAAACATGGGGTCTATGTGCTCGTTATCAAACTATTAGTGTCTAAAGTGTTGCGAGTTGGCTTGAAACAGTCTATAATGCGCCTAAAACGGGCAAAAGTCTAATACCGTCAAAATGTCTAAAATACGAAAATGCCTTAGTCCTGCTCCCAAACATTCACAATCCATGTCATTTTCATCATAGTTTACTCTCTAGATTTGTAGATGAATATATTCTGAAGAAGTCAAGAAATTTAAACTATGGGGTCCATTTGCTCGTTTTCAAATTATCCGTGTTCAAAGTGTTGCGAGTTGGCTTGAAACAGCCCAAAATGCGCCGAAAACAAGCAAAAGACTGTTAATACCGTCTAAAATGCGAATGGTTCCGTAGTCTTGCTCCCAAACATTCAAAATCCAAATCATTTTCATTATACTTTGAACGTTGATAATATAGCACTTGAAAATTTAAAATATTCACAAATTAACATGGGTCCATGTGCTTGATTTTTTGCTATATAGCTTCAAAGTTAACCCAAAATGTAAGATGTTCTTAAGAATTGTGCATCCAAAAGAATTTAACATTTTTAGACCTTACGAGATCACAACAATGAGTTTAAAGCTATATCACTCAGTCAGAATCCATGAAAATTTCATCAAATTTTGCAATATGATTGATAATTGTATCCGTATGATGGCTTATCTTTCTATATTGCTGTCAATTGTTTGGTCATTTAAGTCTAATAACACTCTAAGTTCTTAGAAATTGCGGGAAAGATACTCAACCTCAAAATTTTCAAATTTCAATAACAAACTTGAGAAGTAAAGAAATGCTGCACTTTATTTAGAACCTATGCCATTTTCACCAAACTTTGCAAAGTTGTAGAGGAAGGTATACCTTGAAAACATAACAAAATGTGGGTTCATGTGTTTGTTTTCAAACTATCAGCACTCTTATGAGAGCAAATTTGCTTCTTAAAACACCCGAAATCGTGCCAAAATCTTTGTATCTATGTGAGGAAAAATTCCGAACCACTCTTCCATTTATTCAAATTCGGGGTCATATTCATCATACTTTGCAGCACTACTACTAACAGTGAAACTATTTTAAAATTCTATTTTGAAATTGTAGAGGAATAAAAAAAAGTGGTCCATGGAATAATTCCAGTTTATTAGCTTCATAAAATAACACATCGGATCTGCAGTTAGTGCAGATAAGGAGAAAAATCAGCTCACATTACCTACAGCTGATTAATCACCAGTTCATCCATTGTGACGTCAGCGCGCAAGTGTAAAATATGCGCAGATCATGATGCGCACAAACATAACTGTGGAACGTCCGTAGTAATCATACACTCGATTTTTAAGTTGGTTATACATTATAGTCAATAGAATCAAACGTAGAAAATCGTTCTACAATCATTTCTAAGCTTTGTGTTACAGGCTTTGCTTTTGCTTTTCGTGTGCAAAATTCTTTCATGCGACACCATGCATGCCTTTCCAACATGTGAGATTAAATCCCGCTTTCATGCATGTATGACTGGTCATCAAGCATATTTTATGTAATGCTTCAGTGAGCACCGCAAGAGGGCAAAATTGTCACTTTTCAAAAGTCACAAGCCAAATATCATGATTTTGATTCCATTTATTATTGGAACGAATTCCACATTCTCATCATAAAAAATAGTCAGAAGGCTTGTAAAAGGTACTTTCTAAAAGACGATAGAATTTTCTTGGCTAAATTTTACGGTTGAATAAACACAAATTAAAAATTGCTATAATTTGATTTTTTACACATTTAGAAGAACATGTCAACCCCTAAATTTCTAAAATACGTGATTAAATTTAAAGAAGCGAGAAAATACGTAAAAAAGGCTTTTGGGATCGGTTGTTTTGTAGTGAAAAATTGTTAGAAATGCCCATGAAGAATATGTACAGCAAAAAATAGCACTCTACAAGCTTTAACTAATGAATTAGAGCAGAATATGTGATTTTATGAATGAATTAGCATAACTTGTTCATATGAAAGGAAGTATATACATTCGGTGAAGTTTAGCTCTACAATCAAGTAGTTAATGTCATTTTTCTTCCATCTCGTAATTTTTTGTTGCCATATCATGATTTTTGGCAGAGAAATGGCCACGGGCGTAGTTCCGGGGGGGGGGGGGGATACATCCCCCCACTTTTCGGAGAGGGTGGATGGCACGTACAATCATCCCCCTCTACTTTTCAAGATAGAATTTTAAAATCATCAAATATTTCTGTTAATGTGTGGATTGATCTTTAAATGCAGTCAAAGTGCTCAAATTGGCCTAATTTTGCATTCTAAAAATGCAAAATTTCTCAGTCGGCCGGTCACCGTTCTGCATTCGCGCCCAACCTATACACTATATTCTTACAAGAATTTGGCGGTGACAAATCCCTATATACATTTAGCTTATTGCAAATGTTAAATCCACTGCGTCATGGGAGTTTAGTTATAATAAGTCCATTTTTTAATATGTGATTCCAATGACTTTCAAATATGATTTTAACTTTTATCATAAACGAATTAAAACATCCTTTAAATACATGGGAGGGGGTCATCTGGTATCTTTTTTAGGTGTCATATTTGGTGAAAAATCTTCATATTTTAGACAAATTAAAAATGAAAACTTGACAAAAACATTTCATATTTGTCTTAGTTACTTCTCAACACAAACGTTTCATATTACACTTTTTTGTTCAGTGGTGACATATAATGATAGAAAATGTAATATAAATCATAGATTTGACATTTATATATTTCAATGAAACGATGTTTGAAAATATAACAAAAAATAGAATACATTTGGCACGAATATTACTTTTTTCTCTTCAAAGAAAATTTTACCTGAATTATACTTTAATCCAAGCGCCATCCCAATCATGTGAAAGAACTTAATACGCTCTTCCATTTGATACCAAATTCGCCATGGTATAGTATGTAAATAGTACATTTTACAATGTTTGGCAAGCGAACAAATTCCACTGAATTGCATGGGTGTATTGTAATGCCAAGTTGGCGTTTACAAAACGCTTTTGAGAGTACGTAACATATTGAGATAAGGTTCAACTCAAAGGATGGAGCAGGAATCCATTCTTAGCTGTAGCTTTCGTCTTTATTTAGACTTTGTCTGAAGCGGTCTGAAAATACAAGGCGATACAACATCCAAGTTTGGCTAATAAATGCACATTAATGATTGATTATCATGTGTACAAGTTGAATTTATTCCATAATCTCATTAGACAAATGAATGACTGAATAAATCAATAATTTAATAACCAAGAATTGATTTAATTATAAAAAATGTCAACGCAGACGACATTCCTGTAAATACAGACTATCAAAAAAATGGCAGACAGTTTGTAGGATCTATTTTTTAGACCGCTTCAGACAAAGTCTAAAATAAAGACAAAAGCTAAAGCTAGCAATTGTTTCCTGCGTCATCCTTGGAGTTGACCCTCATCTCAATTCAACATTTTAGAAAATGTTTCCGCCATTTCATCAAAATGGAAAAAAAGGATTTGTAAATATCTTACTGACAAATATTTTTAAAATATAAATATTAAATTGGGTTTCAGTTTTCAGTTTTATTTCAGTTTTATTTTTTCTCATTTCCAACAAAACAGTATACAAAATCCATCATAAATACATTTATAACAATTGAAATGTATAAAGAAACATGTAACACAATATATATTTTTATCTAAATTATACATTTGAAACTTAATATGGATCATTAAATATTTGTGGCTGAAAATAACATGCTGGAAATGGAGAGGTCCACTGTGAAGCTGTGCTTGTAAATCGTGGACCCCTCAAAACAAATTATTCATTAATATTAAATTACATTATTAAAATAATTATAGTGGCCAAAAGAGGGGAAGAAAAATGTGAAATAAACAATAACATGATGCATGAAATGAGTAATTTACGAAGAATAACCACAAGGAGAGACGATGAGAAGAACATATCTGCATGTGGACTAAAATAAGAGAATGTTTCACAGGTGATGTATAACGAGTATGAAGTAGACGCGCAAAAGAAACGGATCAAAGTGTATGCCTGGTTGAGCAATGGTGACGAGTTCTTCGATATCAACAATAATAACAATGATAGTGATAATAGAGATAATAATAATGTTGATGATATTGATAATCACAATAATAATAGTAATCATGATACTTATAACAAAAATAATCATGATAATAGTGATAATCAATAAAAGAAGGGACAATCTACGTACAACAGGGAGAGCTAGGTTTTGTAATTAGCCAATAAAAATGTCTTAAGTTTTCTTTTGAAGACTGCGAGTGAAGGGGAGTTTTTCAAATCTATGCACAAAGTATTCCAAAATTTAGGACCTTCAAAAATGAATGTATTTTGTGCTGAAAGTGTTTTTAGTAAAGGTAAATGAAATTCTTCAGACTGTCTAGTGGGATATTTATGAATAGTTTGATTCTTTATAAACATATCATGAAAAACTAAGGGAAGGGTACCAGAATTGAATTTATACATAAATTCTCCAAGATGAAACAAGTAGAGATCGTTTACTTTGAGAATATTATGTTCAAGGAAAAGTGGATCTGAGTGGGCACGAAACGGAGCATTGCAGATTATACGAATTACTTTTTTTTGTAACAATATAATTTTTTCTAACAGAGTTTGATGAGTGTTTCCCCAAAGCAAAAGTCCATAATTTAGGTAGGGTAAAACAAGAGAATAATAAAGAGTAAGCAAAGATCGTTGTGGAAGATGTGATTTTAGTCTGTTAATAATACCAATATTTCGAGAGATTGTTTTGCAAATATTTTCGATATGTAATTTCCAGGAGAGCTTGCTATCAACCAAAACACCTAAGAATTTTGTATGAGAAACCTGCTTAATTGGGGTATTGTCAAACATAATTTGAGTCGGTAATGAAGCTAAGGAGTTACTAAATAATATGTAATTCGTCTTCAAAAGGTTTAATGACAGTTTATTTGTTCTTATCCATTCTAAAATATTTCGCAACTCTGCATTGACGACATCAACAAGAACATTTGGATCTCTGTGTGAAAAAAATAAGTTAGTATCATCTGCAAATAAAATGAATGACAGTGAATTGGACGATTTATGAAAATCATTTATATAAAGAATAAACAACAAAGGGCCTAAAAGACTCCCTTGCGGAACACCACAAGTAATATTTCTAAAATCAGATTCGTGCTCATTTAAATATACAAATTGTTTCCTGTTAGAAAGGTAACTCCTGAACCAATCCAAGGCCTTTCCACGGACACCGATATGATTGAGTTTATAAAGTAAAATGTCATGATTTATCGTATCGAAGGCCTTGGAGAAGTCCAGGAATATACCAACTGTGTGAGAAGAAGAGTCAATTGAATGAGCAACCTTTTCTACAAAAGTCATTAAAGCGTGAACAGTACTATGTTTCTCCCTGAAACCAAATTGGAAGTTAGAAAATATATTATTTTTCTTCAAGAAAGTTATCATTCGAGTGAAAACTATTTTTTCTAAAATTTTGGAAAAAGAAGACAATAACGAGATTGGCCGATAGTTACCTACTTCAAGTGTGTCACCTTTCTTAAACAATGGTATGATTTTAGCAAGTTTCATGGAATTAGGAAATTCACCATGCAGCAGTGATAAATTAAAGATGTGGACCAATGGATCTACAATGTAAGGAATAATGGCCTTTAAAATAACGTTACTGATTTCGTCAAAGCCGGAACTTTTTTTTATTTTGTAAGTTGGAAACAATGTTTGTGACTTCATGTCTATTCGTAGGAAAAAGGAAAATAGAACTTGGATTAGCAGGACCTAAAAAGTCAGTAAAACACCTGTCAGAAGGGGGGATATTTTTAGCCAGTTAATAAGTCTCCCCTTCAATATCTCTCAGATCATGGTCATAAACGGGTCTGAAAATGTGTACGTAGTGAATGACGATATCCTGGACCCCAATGAATTAAAACAAAACCAAAAACGATACAAACAAATATTATTTGCACCATTAAGAATAAACTTTCTTTTTTGGTTTCATTTCTTTTCATGTACGGCTAGCTCGTTTCAGTCGATTCGGCGTAACTTTGATGTGCGACCGACGGATACACCGAAAGGCACCATATACAAACTAACTATCAAGACCGGTGATAGAGATAGGATAATGCTTCTGGAGGAAGATGTAACTATTCGGTTCTACAGCAAAGAAAATGTAAAATCTCACGATTTCGTTGTTCGAATCAGTGACCTGAACATTGATCGAGTCAAAGATTTTAAATTCGTGATCGAGAACACTAGCTTTGGTGAGCCAACGTACATCGAGCTTCAACGGGAGAACAAATGGCTGCGACACAGTAGGTGGCTCTGTGACTATGTCAAGCTGACGAAAGTCAACTCCGATGACGTTTACATGTTCCCAATCAACCGCTGTGTTTTGGTGGGAGCACCTTTAAAATTGAAGGAGTACGACACATCCTTGCCGCAGGAAGATGCTAACTCTGAACAAAGACAAACAGAGCTGAAGAGAAAAGAAATTTCCTATGGCTGCTATAAGAACAGAAAAACGGAAATGATCATGGTAAGACCATTAGTAGGTCCATGGTAAGACCATTAGTAGGTCCATGGTAAGACCAATCTTGTTTTATGCCTTTGTGCGATCCTGTACATTCCTGACACCTACCACAAAACTGGGGGGGGGGTATATATCGGGATGTTGACAGCGAGAAGAGAGGAGAAGGAAGGGGGGGGGTAAGTAACCCCTGTTTTTTTTTTAAAGGTAGATAATAACAACTTTTTATATTATTGTTAGGATTGCAACAGGACTTTGGGAACGATTTTTTTTTACTGGAGGTGCTGATGTATATGTGACAAGCAAAACAAGGAGGAAAAGGTTTTACTACAAAATTTGGTCCAGAGAAATTCGCCCACTTCCCAGGGCCATGGATCGCATTTTGGTTACATAACGGGCACATATTAACGTAAACTTTCCCGAAATTGATAATTCATTTCACTTCATTTTTTTTCATCTTGTGTTTTAGGTTCGCCGTCTCCCCTACAGTGAAGCGTTCTCATATCGTTACCAGGTAAGGAATTCTTCCTCCCAATTTCACCATCGCATTAACGATTTTCAGCAGGTTTGGATACAGAGTTTCATAAATGAGGGGGTGGGGTGTTTTTTTTAAATTCTTTTGAAATGCAACGGTCCACTGATCAAACCCTATTTGTCCTCTTCAATTAAAAATGGAAGGGCAATATTGGTTTCAAACGGGGGCACGTTTGGGGAGTTGATATGAAAATAATCTACAGAGAACACATTTTCTTTCTCCCTCAACCCCCTTGGTTCTGAGCCATGTAAGCAATACCTATTATATAAATGGGAAGTGGTATAATAAGCTAATTTTTTAAAGATACACTTTATGGTGGGATTCATTACACCCGGATTAAAATTCATTTATTTTCTCTTATGGATTATTTTTGTTGAATTTAAAGGGCAAGTCCATCCCGTCAAAACCGAAAATCCCAACGAGCACAGCACTGAAAATTTCATCAAAAACGGATGTAGAAAAAGAAAATTGTTAATATTTTGAAGTTTCGCTTAATTTCACAAAACAGATGTACATCATGGTCGGTATGTAAATGAGGTGAATATTGATATCATCCACTCACTATTTCCTTTGTATATTATTACATGAATTATTAAATATTCTAATTTTTTTCTTCATTGTCCTGTGAAGCAAAGTTTTATTCTTCCCTGAACATGTTGAATTACAATAATTTTAACATTTTATAGTTCATTTAAGATGGTACTTTTGTTCAAATCTGTAAATATTGAAATATTGTATAATTCAAACAATAAAAAACAAAATGAATAGTGGGTGAGGGACATCATCAACTGTCTCATTTGCATATCACTGCGTCGTGCATGTAACTGTTTTGGGAAAAGTAAGCGAAATTCTAAAATAACTTTCTTATTTTTCATCCGATTTTGATGAAATTTTTACTGTTGTGCTGGTTTGAATTTCTTCTATTCATTCAAACCAACATTTTTCTGGAGTGGACTTGACCTTTAACCATGCTTTAATGAGCCATGTATAACAAGAAAACAATGATCTTTATAGAATTTGTGATGGCAGATTTTTATTAACGAGCAAAATAGAATAAATATTTATTAGAAGCTACCTACTACAATGGAACTAACTACCTGTATTTTGTAGTGGGACATCGATACAGAAGCCTTCAAACTGATCGCCAAATCAGCATGGTTAGAATTGTCAGCAGGGAAATGTGAAACCATTGAGGACATCGAAAAACTCTACAGACCACCACTGCTCCCAATACCAGAAGTAAGGTCTTGTTGAAAAAGTGACGATGATGATGACAATGATGATGATGATTATGGTGATGGTAATGATGATAATGGTGGTGGTGGTGATGATGATGATGGTGATGGTAATGATGATAATGGTGGTGGTGGTGATGATGATAATGATGATG
The DNA here is from genome assembly GCF_037042905.1 of Lytechinus pictus. Classification (NCBI taxonomy): domain Eukaryota; kingdom Metazoa; phylum Echinodermata; class Echinoidea; order Temnopleuroida; family Toxopneustidae; genus Lytechinus; species Lytechinus pictus. Next base: position 147,665 of record NW_026974141.1, read on the forward strand.
ATGATGAGGATGATGATGATGAGGATGATGACGATGATGATGGCGATGGCGATGATGATGGTGATGATGATGATGATGGCGATGATGATGGTGATGATGATGGTGATGATGATGGCGATGATGATGGCGATGATGATGGCGATGATGATGGTGATGATGACGATGATGACGATGATGATGGTGATGATGATGATGATGATGATCGTGATGATGATCATGTTGATGATGTGGAGGATTGGGTTAGGATGGTGATTCTTTTAATATACCCATTTTTGCATTACGTTTGACAGGGGATTCATCGTTGGAAATCAGATCGACATTTCGCCAACCAACGACTAACTGGCTGCAATCCTGCCATGATCCGACTGTGCAATCGGATACCCGAGAAGTAATTCACCTTTCTTGATATATTTTGTCAATATTTTATTCCTTTATATTATACGTCCGAAAAATATACGTTTGTTTAATAAAATAATGGAAATACAAGCATAATTTCAAAGAATGTATCAAATTAAAGAGTATGATTTTTTTTGGACATGTGATTTTCTTTTTGAAACTCAGATACGTCGGCCAATTAACTTTTTGGTATCTATTTTTTAATCACTTATGCTTAAATGAGTATCTTATACATGTTATACAAGATAAAAGAGGACACTCTAAGCTTTACTATGATAGGCCATATTGTATGTTGTTGATGTGATCAATTTATGATAAACCATCCATAATTCTTGGTTTCGTTATTTCATGGGACACACTTTATATTGGCCTTCCACCCTCGAGAAAATATGGTGGTCGGTGGATCTACCGATCTGTATCCCGGTTTTTAAAATAACCTGAACTCAGAGTCATTCATCAAGCAAGTAAGGTGTACCATCCGTCATTAAAGGTCAAGACCATCCAAGAAAAAAATTTGATTTGAATCAATCACACAATCATAACACTGAAAATTTTATCTAAATCGGATCTGAATAAGATTTTATGATATTTTAAAGTTTTGTTTATTTTTTTTCAAAACAGTTATACACAACTCAGTAATATGCACTTGGGAGAATCGATGATGTTTCTCACTCTTTATTTTTATTTCTATTTGCTTGAGTTATGTAATATTTCAATTTTAAGATATTTGACAATAACGACCAACTTGACTAAACAATAAAATGATAAAACAATGGCATTTATACATGCCCGGTTAGGTTTAAAACGTTGTTTCACATGAGAGGAGAAAATTAATATATTTCGTATTTCATATAGGGAAATAAAGACATGACAGAAGAAAATGCTGATTGAATGATGTCACCCGTCCCCTCATTTGCACACCGACCAGGATAAATGTTTTGTGAAATCAAACTCTAAAATGTCACTGCTTTCTTATTTCACATCCTATTTTGACTTTTTGGTATCCCTTCTTCAAATTGTTTTTGCTCAGTTATGCGTGAATGAGAAATAATCTACACTCTTAAAAATGTTGGGCAACATACGGTCCACACAACAATTGGTTAAAACTTTATCCAATTCTGGGTAGTTTTACACCAATAATGTGTGCTTTGGGTGAAAACTACACAGTATTGGTGTAAAACTACCCAGAATTGGATAAAGTTTTAACCAATTGTTGTGTGGACCGTATGTTGCCCAACATTTTTAAGAGTGTAAGTAATTTCAGATGAAAGAAGAGATTCTAAGCTTTACAATGGTAGGTCATTTGTCTATTGTAATTTGTGATTAAGTTATGATAAATCATCGATAAATCTCGGTTTCGTTTTTTGTGGGACGCACTGTATAGTTTCAAAGTTGACATCAAGATGTTGGAGAGCACATTTCTGGAAGGATCAACGATCGATGACGTCATCAAGGAGAACAGACTCTTCATCGTTAATCATGAGATACTCAAGAATTTGCCTGTAAAGGAGGGCGGAAATATGGTAAGTAATCAATGTGTTTTGCGTGTGCGTGCTTTGGTATTGAGTCACTCGATTTAAGAAAGTAATGTTCGATGCCCGACATGGCATTTAGGCCATCGAGTAGTTTATCTTTTTAATCTCATTTCAAAATACCTTTTATCATGTTTATCAAACCGTTTAATGTGTTATTTGAAATGTTGAATATTCCCGTTTTGTCCCCGAAGACTCTTCGGGCCTGCTCAAACTGAAACTGATTGAGTTTTTTTTTTCTTCTTTTTTACTTCAGGTTGCTCCTTTGGCACTTTTCTTCGTCAATAAGGATGCTAATTTGATGCCGATAGCTATTCAGCTCTTTCAAGATCCTGCACCGACCAATCCGGTATACTTTCATCATCTTAATTAAAAACAGTGATTTAAAAGATGTTAACCTGGTCACAGGGGCGGCGCCATTGTGATTGTATAGGGGTAGGGGTCAGCACTGCTTTAAGGTGGCGTAAATTTTTGTTCTAATTGCATGTATATTGAGAATGCCATAATGCCATAGGCACACGGGTGCAACTAACTTCAAATCAACCAAATCTAGTACGTATACATTATTAACGATACTACTAATAATAATGATAATCCGCTTTTATATAGCGCTTAATACATCGGAACGACGTGTCTAAGCGCTTTACAGATATATTATTACCCCGGTCATCGGATCCTTGCATGCCCGCATACGATGTATGCACCTTCTCCACTCCCTAGGGAGCATTCCAACAAGAGTTCCAATACTCAATTGCTAGGCATACTACATAGGCTTTCGCATCCTATCGGGTACCCATTGCCAAAGGACGCTAGGCCATGGTGGGATTCGAACACACGACCCTCTGATTACAAGGTGAGAGTCAGAACTGCTTCATCACGACGCTTCACCAATATCAATAACAAGTTACTTGCACATTAGTAATGATAGAAATGAGTATGGATCAGTTTGATCTATCATCACCAGTTATTGATAGAGCTCTCAGTGGTGGTTTCCATCTCTCTTCCATGTCTCTCTTTTATCCTGTCTCCGCTAACATCAGAGATCGTCGGTGCTATTAAAAGTTCCATTAAAGTTGAATTAAGAAGACGATTCCAAATATTGAGATATTTACATTAATAGCAACCTTACAACCCCCCAAACACTAATAGGTGATTGGACCCCCCATTTTCTTTTTTCAAAATAGTGCATTTGAACGATTTATCCCTACCCATTTTCCCTGAGTTCGCTCCTGCAATGCCTACCGAGACGGGTGTTCTTTGAGTGTGACGTCACCGGGGGGTATTCGGTCCCGGTTTAGTAAACAAGGCAGTGCCGTTTTGTGTACTACTATGAAGTTGTATCTGCGAGCCATAGAACTTGCAAAGAGGAAATGATTAAAATATTTGTGGCCGTACTATTATTCCAAATATGTGAATTCCCTCAGAATGATACCATAGACCCTAAAGGAATAATTTCAAGGTGAATAATATGAAATTTGATCGAGATCTTCTCACCAGTCGATAACGTAGCAGACGTGTTATTATGACATATTTATCCGCGTGTGACGCGGCTCTTGCAAAAAAACACAGTTGGTTGCGGAATTGCTTTGTGCCGACCGGCCGCCCGCTCCGGCGCAGCTAGCTGTCGAGCTACCGTACCGTTCTTGTTGTCTTCAACCATAGAGATGTATACTAATTACTATATATCTTTCTGTCTTCAACTCACTTCCGAATTGCGTTTGTATGTGTGACGGTGACCCCTAGCGTAATTAAATATAGAAAACAACTCAGAAGGCCGAGAAAGAATACTATAGTATAGTATTCTTTCTCGGTCTATACGTTTGGTTCAAGATTGTTCTGTGGAATGAGCTATGAGTGGAAATGATCCAGAGGATATAAAAGTGGAGTCAAAGACAAAAGAAAAGAAGAAAAAACGCCAGGGGATCGCTGCACGGCCATGAACTAAGTGGACATACCAGACCATAACAGTACACTCAATGCCTGGGTATTGTGTGTACTAGTATTATGCGTTCAGCGCGCGCTGAGCTAGCCGCCGGAATTACTTTCCAGCTACTCACTTGATTGAACATCGTGATAAAATAAATGAGAAATAGTGAAATATCATTCAATAACTCACTGTTTGCTATCTTACATCATGATTGAAGAGTTCATGGTGGTTATTCATACTGTTTTTTATACAGGGAAAGTAAAGATTTGTACATATCAGTCCTATTTGTTTGATTTGAGTTGCTTTGAAAAAAAAAAGTAAAATATCTTTCTCTCTCTGCATAGCATTTCTGTATGACATTCAGGCACCTCTTATACTAAATTCCCCCGGTGACGTCACACTCCGAGTGACTTTTCTGTACACTCGTCTCTCGGGCTCTGACAGGTGGCTAATTTCATAGACTTTCAAAGCAAAATATCGAGAAGGCAGAGGATTATTGTGACATGCTATGTGTTTGAACAACTTATATATACTATATATTGTATGTAGAACCTATATTTATGGAAACTCACCCCCTTCTTAATTCAACTTTAACAACAATTTAACTCCGTTAGGGAATTATTTTTATGCATCCTCCATTCCCTGGGGAGTATTCCGGTCAGTCGCCGGTTAGGCGCACACAGTACTTGACAAGCTACAATGACTTTTACATCCTACCGGGTACCCATTTAGCACTATGTCGAGAGTGGCAAAGTGTGGATTAACGCCTTGCCAAAGGACGCCAGACCGTGGTGGGATTCGAATACACGACCCTCTGTTTACAAGGCGAGAGTCAGAAGCACTACACCACAGCTCCTCCACCACACCATACCATTGGTATGTACGGCGTTTCGTTGGCGGGACGACAGCATTACTCCCACTAAAATGCATTAACGATGTCCAGATGAAACTATTAATCATGTCAATAAGAATATAAAGTAAACTCCTACACTCTCACAAACCATCCGAATGTCGGAATTTTTAAAAAACACATTGGGAAGAATGTAGCGGCCACTGGAATATCTTTAAAGTTTGTTCTGACTTTATTCATTTGAAAAGTAAAATTATTTGATCCGCAAAGGAATTTCCATTCCGACTATCACCAACACCACCACTACCACGACCACCATCACTCACTGCCACAACCTGGAAACGTTTAGGGAGTAGTGGCGTACCGTGTGTCACGGCATTTGGGGGGGGGGGGAGGCACCAGCAAAAAAATTTGAGTCACTTAGTGAGCGCGCTCAGTTGCCAGGTATACTGACCTAATAGAGACATTTAAGGACAGTGCCATTAAACGGATATGTATCTCACTTATCAAATAATGCGAAGCGCGAGCTGAAATTTTTTGATATTCAGACCTAAAAGGGACATTATACGCAAATTTCTGTTATCATGATACGTACCTGTCTCGCTAAACAAACATTATGAGCGCGTAGCGCGAGCTGAAATTTGTGTATATATTGAACCCAAACAGAAACATTTTAAGGACTATATTTTAGGAATACATTAAGAGTATAGATATCTCACCATAGTCATCTAATGCGAGTGCCAAGTGCTTGCTGATTTTGTTAGAATTACATCTAAGGACATGAAGCACTTTTTGTAGTCATTGTAATCATGATTATCACACGCATCTCACTTATCAATTATTGCGAGCGCGAGCTGAAAATTTAGGAAATTCAGATCTGAAGAGGGGCGTTCTAAGGTTTGTTTGTAGGAATTCACTAAGACTATATGTATTTCACTTACCAAATGAAGCGAGCGCGAAGCGCGAGCTGAATTTTTGTTATATTCAGATCAGAAAAAGGGACATTTTAAGGTATTCATTAAGAGCAGACACATCTCACCAATCCACTAATGCGAACGTAAGCACGGAAAGGAACTGTTTTATATTAAGACCTTACAATGGGGCAATCACTTTCAGTAGTCATGAAAAAGAAGCATATATATGTCACTACATAAAACAATAATAATTCGAAGTGCGATATATTTATATTTGGTGTATATTTGGTGTATATCAACTTGATTTGACAACGTCAGGTCTCTCAAATGTACTTGAATACTAGTGTTCCGAAAAAATATATAATCTATTATATCTAGTTTAACAGACAATACGAGCACCAGTAACAATGAGTACGTAGGCCCTGAGCAAATTGTGTTTCATAAAGTTATGGAAAAATAACATAATTATAATATTATATAACATTATTGAACAATAATTTATGCTTTCCCACTACGTTTCTCTTCCTTTCTCCCCGTTTTTTTTTTGCCAGCCGATTGGGGGGGGGGGGGGGCACGTGCCCCCATGCCCCCCGTAGTTACGCCACTGTTAGGGAGAATAGGGAGTTTTGTTCAGTTCATTGTCGTGAAATGCAAGCTGCCCCCCCTGGCGGATTTCACCGGGAAAATAAAAGAAAAACGGGAAAAAGAAAAAAGGAGGAAGAAAGGGAAAGGGGAAGGAGGAAAAGGAAAGGGAAAGGGAAAAGTGAAAAGAAAACGAAGAAAAAACATTGTTTTTTTTAATGGAAAAGGAAGGAAAGTGGGAAAATGTACGAAAGAAGAAAATTTGAGAAAGAACAAATCATTCCGAAATAGGCCTATGTAATGCAATAGCACGGTGGGAAATAAGATGACAAAATGGCAAACAATAGCGGGAAACGAAGGTAGAATGTATTTAATCAAAAGCTAAATTGGAAAACAAAGAAAAGGGACAAGAAAAAAATAATATTAAAATGACCGGGCTGCCGATGATTGAAATTAAAGAGCGGGAAGAAAGATGGACTGCATACAACATTGTGCTATAAGCTTGTTAAATTTTATGCAAATAAGCTACCGGGGCTTTGCCCCAGACCCCACGCAGTAGGGGCTTCTCATTTATAACCTTCAAATGGCTCTATAACGCCCCCCCCCTCCCCCCATGTAGGGACCCTTCCTGCATTAACCTTTACGTTCAATCACTGGCGTACAGGCCCAGGGGGGGGGGGGGGGCTTGGTTCCACATCCAAGAGGAAATAAAAGAAATTATAGGAGACAACGTATAATGAAATGAATGGAAACAATGAAATGTGTTATTTGCTGAATATAATGAAAAGATCTATCACATAATTATAATTTCATTTCATTAGGCAAATTTTTTCCAGCTCGCTTTGCACGCTGGCGACTTTTTACAAATTTTTCCCACATTGCTATGTTTTGCCCCCTCAAAATATTTGGTTCATTACGCAACTGGGTTGAATAAATGTGTTGTGTATAAGCTATATTCTGTATATGCCCGCGATTTGATTAAAATAGCGGCAATCTGTGAGGTTTAAATGGCTTTGATATCGAGAAGTTCCGGGGGGTTCCGCCCGGACCCCAACCACACAGCACTGCGTATGGAAGGGTTGGGCCATGGCTCCAAAAAGTTCTACAAACAAGAACAAAACAAAAAAAAAGGAGGAAAAGCAAAGGAAAAGTGTAGGATATGATTTTATTTACTGAATAATTATGTCAAAATAGCTCAAAGTTAGATTCTCATGAAAGGTGATTTTTTTCTCGCTCGCTTCGCTCGCTCGGGACTTATATAAAGCAGGTTTTTAGCACATGTGCTATACTGCGCCCCTCATTTTTTTTTACTCTTCACGCTACTGCCGCAAAGAATCCTGTTCACACACTGTAAAAACTGAAGTGTTAATTTAGCACTTACAGTGCTTGTATAGTGACTGCACTACCGTGCTGATTTTCCAGTTCAAATTTAATCTAGAAAATCAGCACTCGGAGTGCAGTCACTATACAAGCACTCTAAGTGCTAAATTAGCACTCCATTTTTTACAGTGCAGTGGCGTACAGACCACAAAAAAGGAATCTAAAGAAAGAAGAGTGAAATATATTATTCTCTTGATATCATGTCAAAATCTATCACAAAATTTGACTTTTGTATAAAAAAGGTCAAAATTTTTGCTCGCTCGCTTAGCTCGCTCGCAACTTTAAAAAAAAAAAATTGCCCGATACGCAATATCTGGCCTTCTCAAAATAGTCGCCTCATTACGCCTGTTCATACCATTATATGACCGGGAAATTTTTGGCTCTTGCCCCCCCTGGCCACTGACCCCTGTTACGCCGCTGCCATCACCAGCAGCCCCTTGACCGTCCCCACCACCAAACCACGAAAACTACTTACAATCATGTAACTCACATAGTAATGTTACACTTGATTCTCTTAAACTAAACTTGGCTCTTTATCTCTTCTCTATTTATGTTTACAAGGTGTTTTATCCCACTGATCCTAAGTATACTTGGCTGATGGCGAAGTGCTACTTCAACATGGCCGATGCGTCTGTCCACGAAGCTTCCTCTCATTTAGGTTTCACTCACCTGATTGGTGAAGTCATCGTCATAGCAACCAATCGTTGTCTTTCACCATCTCATCCTATCTACCGTCTTCTAGCACCACACTTTCTCTACCTTCTGGCAATCAACAAGTAAGTATCGTAGAGGATCTAGGTATCCGGACGTCGGTATACATGTAGTTAAAGTTTGATTAGATTGTTTTAAATATAGCCCTAGTGTACTTTGATTATGAAATTTCACTTCGATTACAAGAAAGAGTCTTAGTTGGAAAAAATGGCGAGAAAGAAGTAAAGTTGAAGAAGGGAAGAAAGAAAAGAAAAAAAAAGAGAACTAATGGGAATCAAAATAAAAAGAAGAGGATGAAAATTATGTCATTTTCTCAATTCCTCTTCTTTTTTTGTTAATCATAAGGGCCGGTTTGGGACCTTTACTTTCACCACATGCATGGGCGGAAATCCCAGGGGGGACAGGGGGGACGTGTCCCCCCTACCAAAAATAGTAGGGGGGACACAATATCAAATGTCCCCCCTACTATTTTGGGTCTTTTATGATGGAGAAAAATGCATCATTCACATTCGAAATAATACATGTATTTGGACTAAATGACCTTACAATTTGAGTGAAAACCTTTGTTTTTTTTGCTTGTCAAGTTTTCCAGAGTGAATAAAATAAGATGAGGGGAAGACTTGGAAAATCAAAAGAATATTTCATGTCACTATATAAAATTTTCGCTCACACTTCGCGCTCGCATTGCCTGTTAGATGATTTTTCAATATGGAGCTTATACAGTGCGTATCAAAAAAAAAGTTTACACTTTGAAAAAATCCTGTAAAATTATACACTTGTAATATCTTGAAGATTTTTCCACATTTGAACATTGGTACAGATCCATTTAAGCAAATGACAATATAACTGTCGAAAAATATTTCTGCTTGAGTAAGCACCACTTACTTTTGAAAAGTTAGTGAAAAATGATTTGCGCAGAACTTTGAAATAGTTATGCGAATAAAAGTAGACCTTAATCATGAAGAACAAGTGGAATTTAGCTAGTAAAATTGATTTGAAGATATCTTTTACCTTTCTTGACTTGTTTCTTTGCCCAAAACACTTCAAAAAGTGCATTTCACCCCACCCCACTCCCCCACACATCGAGGCCATCGTGACGATATTTGCTTTACATTGAGCTGTGATTTACATGAAATGGCTTAGGCTTGATTTTCGTTTTGTTAATCATTGTCAAGCTTGGGAAAAGTGTGGAGAAACAACAAACAAGTATTAAATGAAAAATGAAATGTAAACCCACTTTAAATGATAAAAACTTAGTGAAAAAATGCTGGAGATGTCTGATATAAACTTTTGTTCAGATTCAGTTATGTCCTCAGATCCAGCTGGCACAAAAAGGGTAAAGGTTGTGCTTACTAAGTGTTGAAATTTCAATTTGGGTGGCAAAATTGTTACAAAATGCTTGAATGTATCCGTTTTATTTCAATTGACTAAAAGTGCAAGGGAAATGTATGAGAAATGTTCAGCAGGGTAAGTTTTATTTTGCCCTTTCCCCTTGACACAGCGGTGAAAACAAGCATTTCTGCTCAAACAGATTTCTGCGAGCTTTACAAAAATGGACAGTGCTCACTCAAGTGTAACATTCCGTCAAAATTTTTACTTTCATTGGATAGATGAGACCCAAACCCAAGATTATATGTGAAAAAATTACCCACATGTTGTATATTTTTTAATTCCCAGGGCTTTTTCAAAGTGTAATTTTTTTTTGATACGCACTGTAGATCAAGTTTGGAAGTCAATATACATTATACATTTCACCTCGGAAATCGAACTTTCATTATTTTGTGTGATTTACAAACTGATTTTTCAAAAAGTGCTCTGTAAAAGAGACAGCTTTATGGTCTGAATATTGACATTTTCTACTTGCACTGAGCGCTTGCAAAATTCGATTTATTCAGAACCTATTATTTTTGTGTATTCCATTTAGTATTGAAAAATATCCCTTTTCAAGTCTGATTGTCAAAACGTAGCAGATAGCGCTACTCGCATTTTGATTGGCGATTTATGTATGTCTCAATATTGATTTTCATGAGAGCTTATCAAAGATTTTGGCTCGCGATTTGCGCTCGCATTAATGGTTAAAAATATTTTAACTGATGCATTCTATTCATAATTACAAAAGTGCTTGAAATAACCAGTTTTCAGGCCATAATATCATCAGATTTCTCGCCCTCATTAGGCATTAATAAATAAGATATTAATTTAATGATCCATATCCACCTCACAATTTTCCTACAAAGTGCTTGAAATATACAGCTAAAATTGACTCTTTTTTCAGATCGGAATATCAAATAGTTTAAGCTCGCTCCGCGCTCGCTGATAGATGTGTAGAATGCCGAGATTCTAGGTCTAAATCTGAAACACGCGCATGTTTATTCAGATATTCAACTTGTTCTCTATTTCAATCATTATCCAGTTTTTATCCATTATTAATGTAGAAAGATCCCCTATTACTCACACTTTTCATGATTTACAAAACATGAGTGGAGTGTCCCGTTTTTAGGTCTAAATCTCGAATTCTTCTGCTCACGCATCAATTGTTTAGTTATATAGCTACCCTGTTCACGATTACAAAAATTGATTAAAATTTTCGATTCTTTTTGTAGAAATGTCAAAAATTTTCAGCTCGCGATTCATGCTAGCATTATTTGATTGTTGAAATATGTAACGTCTTCATGACTAAGTGCAAGCAGTCCTTAACAAGTACCTTTTCGATCGATTCAAATTAAACGTATGAATGGTATATGAACGTTTTCTGGCTGCATTTTGCACTCGCATTATTAATGTAAGGACTGGGAGTAAGGAAGACCCCCAATTACTCAACCTTTTCATGATTTAAAAAACATGAATAGAGTTTCTCGTTCTTAGGTCTAAATCTCAAAATTTTTCGCTCGCGCTTCGCGTTCGCATCAATTGTTTAGTATTATACCTATTATATGTTTAAGTTTTACAAAAAGTGCTTAGAATTTCCAGTCTTTAGGTAAAAATTTCAAAAAAATTCAGCTCGCGCTTCGCGCTCGCATTATTTTGATTGTTGAAATATGTAACGTCTTCATGGCTAACTGCAAGCAGTCTTTAACAGGTACCATTTCCATCAGTTAACCTCTGCTCGCACTTCGCGTTCGTAGTAAATATTTATATACATCTTTTCAGGATAACAAACATTGCCCAGAATGTTCAAATTTTAGGAAAAAATACACAAATTTGCCCAAAAAATTATGCTCGCGCTTCGCGCTCGCATTATATAAATAAGGACAATGATATTATACATTTATGTTGATTTATAAGAATAAAGCTAAAAAGTGACCCTGAGGACTACTCCTTCAATGAAACAGACAAAATTACCTTCAAGCGGCCGATCGGGGATTAACATTTGGCTGAAAACATTTTTCGCCCCCCCCCCGCCCCCCCCCCCCCCCAATTGGCGAAGGCTGGATCAGCCCCTGTTGTCTCCCCTACCTTTCGGGACAGATTTCCGCCCATGACCACATGGCATACTGAATGATATCATGCTTGTCGGAAGTGGTGGCCTATCCGAGATCATCAAACGAAGACAGGCAACTTGGCGACTCGACGTAGAGGGCTCCCTTCTGGCAGATCTCGAGGACAGGGGCGTTGCTGATTCCGAAGTGCTGCCGAAGTACTACTATCGCGATGATGCCTTACGGCTGCACGGGGCGATATCCAGATACGTTAAACAGATAGTCAAACAGTATTATGGTAAGTTTGCGACATTTTTGGGGTACGCTAATCAATTCTCCACAGTACATCAGCAGTTATATAAATATGTACTAATGACGGAGAGCTAAACATTATTTAAGATTATTTGTTATTTGCCGCTTTGGGGGCAGACAGGTGCTATGGTCTGATGGTAATTATTCTGCATTATTTCTTGAAAATAAATAGTGCTGCACCCCCCCCCCTCAACCTCTTTTTTGCGTACTTATTTATTCCTACAGGAATAGTAGACATCCGGCAGGATCAATTCCTTGCATGCACTGAGCGCCGGTGATGGTAGCTCGAGCTAAAGCCGGGGTAATAACAGCAGCGCTTTGCATCCTCTGGCAAAAAGCGCTTTATAAATCCAGCTATTATTATCCATTACTGTATGTTGAATTATACATTTAAATGATAATAAAGTTACGTCATTCTTCGATCATTTCCGCCAGATACTCCGGAGAAAATTGTTGATGACTATGAATTGCAAGACTGGGTAGCATTTATGGCAAGTCAGGATAATGAAGATGACATGGTGGGTTCAGGAGATGGCGCCGGAACCAAGGGAGGTATAAAGGTATGCACATTAAAAAGAAAGTTTTGCGATGAAGGTGAAAAGGAAACATGAGAAGGAATAAAAAAAAAGAAGATGAGGATGACGATGATGAAGAAGACTTTGGCTTTTCAAAGTAAAACTTTATTGACAATCAACATTTTACAAATAAAAGGTTAAATCAATGATGCACTTTATTCGTATTTTAACCAATGTTATATAGACATAACGGGTAATGCATGTAAGACAGCAAGCATAATGCAAATAAGAAGTAAGCAGAATATAACAATAATAGTGATACGTATTAGACAAATACTGGGATGCCACCTGGTATGATTCGAGGTAAAGGGATTCAATCAAGAGCCTCTAAAAGAGATGGAGATACTACAATCAATGCTTAAAAAATTACAGTCACTACAAAATAAGCATGCCTAGAATAACAAGAAGTATAGGACGATGACGAAGAAGAATTCCGATAAAATAGAAGCGGAACAGAACGAGGAGGAGAAGAAAAGTAGGGCGAGGAGCAGATGGAGAAAATACAACGACGTAGAAGGGGGCAGAAGTCTATCTTTTTTTCACTTTAAAAACAAAAATGCTTGGTAACGTAATAAGTGTGGTACGAAAATTAGTTTGTTATCATTTAAGTGAGCCTATGTTACAAAACTCTACACCTCAGGATGTTACATTATGTTGGCCAGATATGAGAAATTTAGGACATGAGGTGGCTGGATCGTTTCTGCTTTAACGTTAATAGTCACGTGCAATACTCACTTTTTAGGGACTCCCACACGACGGTCATTTCGAAACAGCGAAAGAGATCTCTGACGTAGTGACCAACTTCATTTTCATCTTCAGCGCTACTCACGCTGCGGTCAACTTTGGCCAGTATGACAACTATGCTTTCCCACCGGCCTATCCAGGATGGATAAATGGTCAACCACCACAGGACAAGGTAACAATGATTTTTATTAAGGGGGGTCAGATGTCAACACAATAAAATCTAAATTGGCGAAAAAACGAATAGAGAAATGTAGGCACTATAATGAAAACAAAAATCTTCCCCTTTTTTATAGCCTTCATATGATTATGATCAGTATATTAAACCTCCACATCCATGAATTGGACAACATGCTATTCCGAGTCTCATAAGGTTATTGTCTATTTTAAATTACAACCACAATGATTCATTATTGAGAAAAATTTACTTCTGTTTTGTATCTCTCAGGCAGGCATATCCGACAAATTAAATGGAAAAACACCCCACCCCTTCAACAAAAAGACACAGGCACTGCCACAAAACAGATGTAACAAGACCTGGCATTTATTTTTCACAAATAGACTGTAACACACAACACTTAATTTAGGCAATGGAATTTTCTGCATTATTTCTTGAAAATAAATAGTGCTGCACCCCCCCCCTCAGGCTGAACAATAGTAATGATGCTACATTTCACTGTGAACACTTAAAACAGCATTTTGCAATTATGATTACAAGAAAATCGAATACCTGTGATTTTGTTCCATTAGACGCCTTTAACAGAGAAGGATATCATAGCCAAATTGCCAAACAAAAAGAGAATTCTCAAGACAATGAGTGTCACCAGGCTGTTGAGCATGCATGATACCAAACCATTGGGGGATTTCGAGGTGCAATACCTCTTCGATCCAAACAGTGTCAAGGCACTAGAAGGGTAAGTTTGAAATCATGGCGGGTTGGTGTCCTCTAACAAGAATTATTATTGCTAATGACCATAATTAATCACCACTACCGTTACCACATATACCATTACCACAACAACCACCATCACTATCATCATTTTCTTCAATATCAACTTTGCCATCACCATCATTATAATGATAACGTCATCATCATCCTCACTACCATCATCACCAACATTATTAACATATTCAGTGCCATCATCATCATCACCACCACCATCATAATTACGATATACAGCATTGATATTTTTTCTATTAAAAGACATTAATAGGCGCAGGCTGACCCAAGCAAGTTAATTACTACGCATCTGCCGAAATAAATGAGTTTTGAGAAATAATGTGAAGAGTTCAATGTTGTCAATTTTAAGGGAGCGAAGAATGCCATCATCACCATTTTCATGATCATCAGCATAATCATCGTCATCATCATCACTTCCATCATCAGCTACATTATTAAAATCATTATTGCCATCATCACCATCATCATCATCATAATTACGATATACAGCATTTATATTGCGTATTCTTATGTTAAAAGACATTAATACGTAGAGAGATGATATAAAGAGTTCAATGTTGTCAATTTTAGGGAGCGAAGAATGCCATCATCATCATCATCATCATCATCGTCATAATGATCATCAGCAACATCATCATCATCATCATTATCATGATCATCAGCAACATCATCATCATCACGTCATCATCATCATTATCATGATTATCATCATCATCATCACGTCATCATCATCAACAACATCTTTATCACCATAACCATCATTTCGTCATCCAGAGGGACCATCGTTATCATTATTTTTATCGTAAAAGCCCTCATGCCACTTTATACAGTTCTAGTAATTTTCATTGTAATAATATTATTCATTGTAATAATTATATTACAAATGATTGTAATATTGATGATGATGCTGATGATAGTAATAATAACACACACTTTCTATACCAATCTTACTTTATTTTTTTTAATCTCTTTCTTCAATAGGCTGCGTGCAGATCTGAAGGCAATCGAGCACATTATACAGAGTGAGAATAAAAACAGATATAATAAGTATGAATGGCTTCTTCCCAGTAATGTGCCCAATTCTATTTCAATATAGATAGTGATTGAGTTTCCTTCAAAAGGATTGGGTGAATGGGTGGGTGATAGTGTGATTGAGTTTTTACCTGTTTACATGTAATTATTAATCAAGTATGATCATAATACGCCTTGGGACCGACCTTAAACGTCACCATCCGAAGACGTCACCTTTGCTCGAACCTCTGCACCAAGTCCTACCCCCCATGTAGTATGGATTACAGGTACGCCACAACGCCCAGTTCAATGCTTTTGGACCACTACCCGACTACAAGTCTCTTGATATATAACGAAAGTAGTATGGTTAAATTTTCTGTTTCGATTTCATTTCAAATATCTGAATTTTGCTACATTTTAATTCGGAGGGTAATATTTAAAGCGTATGTTGAGTTTTGATAATTTTCCCCCAAAGTGAATTTCGGTATTCCAGTTCATTACTATACTACATGGATGTTAATTGCGTAAAACAGATATAACGTGAAGGATATGAGATAAAATACGTTTTAATTGATTTTTGGAGCGAATTTGCATGAGCATTTATTTTGATCGGATATTTGTATCTCTTATACAACCATTGTTTTTCCCTCAAGAATGGAGTTGGCTGACAATTTTAGCTGTTAATCTTCATTTGCATCTTTAAAACATCAAACCACTGATTCTGTAAAAAAAAAGAATATATTTCCAAAGCGCTTGAAACCTTAATGCATGTAAACATCCAAATTCAATTTTTCATTAGAATGAATATTTCAAAATATTCAGTGATCTGTCACACTTTCTAAGAATAAAGATTGGTATGTTTGATGGTTAGCGAATATTGACAGGTTGAAAGTTTATTAACCCTCTTTAAAAATTCATTTTTGCGCCTTTGAGGGTGCGAGAATTTGCGACACTATATATGAGCGTCTGTTATTGTGAAATTTACACAATTAAAAAAAAAAATAATTTTCATGTATATATTTATAGTGTCATTAGTGAGGTTACATGTATCCGATGGTTACTTTGTTATAAAATTGTGTATAAATGTCCCCGTTTATTGTCCCCAATTGGTGGAACATCATTTTTTATTTAGTTCATGTTTATTATTAAAGGGGAATCCAGCCTTGGCCATAAAATGTTGTGTTGGGAAGGAGAAAAATAAATTAAACAGAATGGTGAAAGTTTGAAAGAAATCGGACAGCAATAAGAAAGTAATAGCTGCTTTAAAATTGAGATCACTAATAGTATGTAGATTTCAAATTGGCAACTGGGTAAGTAAATTATGACAAGGGGCAAGGACAACTTTTCCATAGACCATGTACTTTATTATCAGGGATTTGTGGTTTTCTCTTAAGTACCCATTCCCCTGGGGCAGTAATCTAAATGTAACCCAGGTAGTATATTGTTTTATGTTCTCATGAAAGAAAAATATAATTTGAAATAAAACTTTTTGGAAAAATGACATTCTAGCTATAATATGTATTGGAGTACATGGAAGAGTAGTCCTTGCCTTACATCACTATGACATCACATATGCGGCCAATTTGAAGTCTCCATGGGTATAGTGATTACCAATATTTACAACTTCAAAAAATCATAAGTTTCTTTTTGTTTGTCCGATATTGTTAAAACTATCACCTATCTACTTGTCTGATTTTTCTTTTTCTTATAACAACAAGTTTTTATTTGGGTTGGATTCCCCTTTAAATGAACATAACATATTCTTGCATGTAAGTTTTGTAACATTGTATTGGTGAACGGTGAAACTTTGCAATCTGTATATTTTTATGTACACCTAAACATATTTTGTTTCAATTTGAATTGGTTATTTATCTTAAAATTCTTTTCTCATTTGAGTTTTGGCGATCTTAGGTCACTACTACCAAATGGACTTTTGATTGTAATTCTTTTTGAGTAAGATGATTTCAATCTAGTAGCAAACAAAAATTAATGTTATCTTCCATAACGATGGATGTTTGGTTTGGCACCAAAATATTTACAAGACCTTGTCATGCCTTATACACCAGCTCGTAGCCTGAGATCATCACACCAGCAGACTCCCAAAACACGTGTAGCATACCGGGGGGGGGGGGGGGTACTTACATTGACGAGTGGATACCATGCGCGACCAAAAAAACACGTAAAAAGGATGTCTTTTTCAAAATAGGGCATAGGGATAAAACAAAATTAAAATGTTTTATAAAGGATGTCCTTTTTGCCCCAACACTACGTAGTCAGGCAGCATATGTCATGATTTACCGGCTACTTCGACAAATTGGCTAAGTCTGATTTTTCACTTTTATGTGATTGGTGACATCACAAGGAACAACTTTCAACTTGGTGAAAAAATTCTAATTGTCATCTTGACCATGTTAGGGGTCAAAATGGGGTCAATAGGGGTCAATTTTTTAAATTGCCCCGATTCTGTCGAGTGACACATCAAATTGTTTGTCTTGTTATAAATAAAGAAGTACACACATGCATAAAAACACGGAAAAAATGAGCTTCCTTAATACCTTCAGTGTAATTTGCCATTTAACGAAAGTTCGTTGACCTTTGACATTTCCGGTCATAACGTTTTAACGAGAGGTCAAGAGTATATGGTTGTGTACACTTTTTTGTTCAGTATAACAAGACAAACAATTTGATGTGTCACTCGACGGAATCGGGGCAATTTAAAAAATTGACCCCTATTGACCCCATTTTGACCACTAACATGGTCAAGATGACCATTATAATTTTGTCACCAAGTTGAAAGTTGTTCCTTGTGATGTCACCAATCACATAAAAGTGAAAAATCAGACTTGGCCAATTTGTCGAAGTAAAATACATATGCTGCCTGACTAACGTGTTTAGAGTCCGATTTGCGCGAGGTGTAGAATGTGGGGTCGTACTAAACCAAATGATGTGTATATAAAAGGTAAGACCGACGACCGAAGGGCCCGTGACATAACAATAAAACATTCCTGTACTTGTTTAGGGGTTCATTTCAGGAAATATTAGCCAAGAGTATCGTTTTTTTCCCCCAATACTTGTTAAGGGTAGGGTTTCACACGCCAATACTTGTTAAGGGGTGCATTTTCAGAATATGGAAATTACGTGTTTAGGGTGCTTTTCGAGACCCCATGGTCGCGCATGGTATCCACTCGTCAATGGAAGTGCCCCCCCCCCCCCGGGGGTAGCATATGATGCGCGAGCTTTAATTTCTCTGCAGCATCACCTCGGGCATCATCTTCTTTCTGGAATAATTTACAATTGAATTTAAGAATTATTTAAAGAGAAATTCCAGTAGTTGCAGTAAACACTGATTTCATGAGAAAGTATGTAAAACCAGGCTTAATTGTCAGTATATCATCGAGGATCTAGATCTGGTACAGTTACATAAACTGAACTTTGTGAAATCTTGAAATCTACGCTGAATAATGTTCAGACTGAACTTCCCCAACACAGATAAGCGCACGTGGGACAGTGTATAATTATTGCTTTGAGCGTCGGGCCCGACGCTCTACCCGAATCCTGTGCTTATTTGCTGATTTCTCAGCAATTACACAATCTGTTCCAGAATCCTTTGGCACATGCGTTTTATTTATACAAACAGACACTTTGGTGGTCATTTCATTGGATTCTGTACGAACTCATTTTGATATCGTTACCAAAACTAGCATTTACCTTTAATATCTGGAGACTTTCAAATCTAAACTGAAGTCTTGTCATTTTTAACAGTAGTTATAGGCACTTTGACACTTATCCAAACCATCTCATTCTTTCTTTTTCTTGTGCGCCTCGGAATAAAATATTTCTAGATAGACGGCACCATATAAATGCCCATTATTTTCATTAAATTTGAAAATCCATTATTGACAGATTAAGAAATGGCATTCAATAGGGGCCTTTTAGTTTTTGTTTATGAATATTTGTGATTAGATAAGGGATCACGTCAATTTAACTACAAATATATATATATATATATAAGTCTAATTATTGTTAATATTATTATTATTATTATTAAATGTCATTTAGGACAAATTATCATATGAATGGTGTTTTTGTGAATGATTATTCTGTGGTCGTTTTCAAAATCAGCACTGCTGTTATATTGTATCGCGTAATGCAGGCGAGACCTGCCAGAGGCGCTCCAATTATTTAGTTTATAAAGTTGAATTGTGCTTCAATATTCAATATGTTATATTATATATATATATATTCAAGATTCAATATATTTGTTGCGATATTAAAGTCGGATATTAGGCTGGAAGGTGGGAAAAATTATTGGTTATTAAAATAGTTTGCAGACGTTAATATTCATAGTTTATGTTTTTTTGTAATAATGTACACTTCTGTAATAATTAAACTTTTCATTGGCAATAATTACGAAAATGGCTTAGTAAATAAACGTGTTGAACACGTTCATGATTGATTTTTTTCCGACAGAAAAGATATGTAGGGCACGGAGAGAGTGGAAATGGAGTAGAGAGAGAGAGAGAGGGGCGGGGGTGAGAGAGACAAGGAGAAAGGGGGATGAGTGGATGGGCTGGGAGGAGAAAGGGGGCAAGACAACAAAATAAAAATGAAAAGTGAGGATAAAGTGCAGAGAGATAATAAGAGGAGATCTAAGTGTAGTTAATTGACAAGACCGCAAGACAAAAATAAAAAAAATAGATAAGTAAATGAACGAAATAGAGGAGATAGTGCCTAGAGAAAATGAAGAGAGAGGAGAATAGGTACAGTGGTGAAGAGAGACAACAAGAGGGAAGGTTAAAGAAAAATGAATTAAAATGAAAGTAAAGTGCGAAAGTAAAGAGAGAGAGAGAGAGAGAAAGCTGTGGTGGCTTTTTTTTTTATAAGTGCACATCTAGTTACCAACAATGCATATAACATTTCCTTCTATTTGAATGCAGGATAAATGAGCACTGTCGACTAAATACCTTGCTCATGGGCATAGGATCGAACCCCGGACTTTCCATGTATAGCCAGGAGCCGTAGACCACTCGACCATGGTACCCCCATTGTAGTGGGGGCTATCGATCAATACATGTACATGTCGCCCTCTGCGAGAGGGCGGATGTCTTAATCGGCCCTTACGATGGCCGCGCACTGTGAATGAGGTTTCACAGGCCTAATTCATTTCCCATAGACTCGCGTGTTAAAGTGGCACTTAAAAAAAAAATCATAAAAAATAAGGAGAAAATTTGAGAGTTGAATGTTTACTACTAGTGGACAGGATATATGTCTGACATTCCATATCTGACCAGAAAAGGGTACCTCGACCGGCTCATTTTAAAAAATAAATCGGTATTTATGAAGACACCTGACAGGATCAAATTCATCACTTGAGAGAGCGAAATGGCCCTAATTCTTCCGCCAGTAAAAAAATAGTTCCAAAGTAGTGATATATCTTTCCAATTTGGAAAAAGGAAGTTCAGTAGGTACCCTCCCTAGAATCAGTGCTAGATTGTCAGTCATATTATTTCATTTTTGTCAATCTGCAATATCAAATTGAGAATGGGCTAGCTCGAATGAGTATCTTTTGCCCGCCAGTTGTAATTATGCCCGTGAAACCTCTATTGTATGACACATGAAGGTTACTTTCCTTGCTTTTCTTTAACATCTGTACACTCACTTTATCACAAATAAATGCGTGAAATATACAAATGTGATATGTAATGACAAATTTTAATGTTACACCTATATGTCTAGTGCCCTATGGATTCATACACATTCTACCTGCCTATATGTAGTTCAACAATGGATGCAATGTAGGGCCCCAAATCCTATAATGCAAAAGTGTAGATATGCATAGTGTGTATGTCCGGATACAAGAACTGCCCACAATATAAATACCAGATTTACATGAGTTAAATGAGATAACAATAAAAAGAAATGAGAATTAACATACAAGCATACTATACATTCAAATCTTCCTATGACAAGGGGTGTAAGAGAGAGAGAGAGGGTGGGGGGGGGGTAGAAATATGGCTTGTATTCTAAAGGGATGTGGGCAAGAAATAAGTAAAAGTTAGAACAAAATAGCAGTAGCACTCAGTCTCAGCCCCCCCCCCCCCCCAGACATACTTCCCAGGTAACAAGCCGACGTTGGCTCTACGTTGGAAACTTGAAAGTCGTGGGACGTTGGAAAAACTTGATGAATTTACGTTGAATCGACGTTGGAAACTAAATGTAGTTTGATGGAAAGATGATGGACAATCAACAATGACACAACGTTGGAAACGTTGGAAACTAGTTCGATGGAAAGTTGTTGAACAACCGACAATGGCACAACATTGACAAAGTTAAAAACTAGTTTGTTGGAGATTTGTTGAACGGTCGACAATGGCACAACGTTAGAAATTAGTAAGTTTGAGATTAGTTGGATAGTAGACAATGGCACAACGTTAGAAACTAGTGTGTTGGAGATTTGTTGGACAATTGACAATGGCACAGCGATGGAAACATGTTTAATTGGATAGTTGCTGAACAGCCAACAATTACACAACGTTGGCAACGTTGGAAACTAGTTCGATGGAAAGTTGTTGATCAACCGACAATGGCACAATGTTGACAAAGTTGGAAACTAGTTTGTTGGAGATTTGTTGGACGGTCGACAATGGCAAAACGTTGGAAACTAGTAGGTTGGAGATTAGTTGGATAGTCGACGATGACACAAGGTTGGCAACGTTGGAAACTAGTTCGATGGAAAGTTGTTGAACAACCAACAATGGCACAACGTTGACAAAACTGGAAACTAGTTCGATGGAAAGTTGTTGAAGAACTGACACTGGCACAACGTTGGAAACTGGTAGGTTGGAGATGGATGCTAAATGTCGTGGTAGCAGCTGGGATTTGAACCTTGCCTGCACGATGGGATTCGTGCTATCCGAGCAACCAGCTGGTCGGCAAGAATGTGTCGTGATAGGTGTAACACTTGTTTACTACCTAGTTCAGTGCCGTAGTCCCACATACAGTCCTTTGAATGGATGTTCCCTCACCGAGGTCAAGACCTCGTCCCCAGGCCCGAGAGCGAGGCCGCCCCAGTCAAGTTGGTTCTTGTCCTTTTCTATCTGAGTTTTATGACATTACTAGTAATGCAGTCAGTAAATCAAGTAATTACACACTCAGTAAATGAATAAATAACAGTCAGTAAATCAAGAAATCATGGTAAAATTAATAAATGTAGTGATTGATAATGTTGAATCTGTCTGTGACAGGGCCAGTCATAGTGGTCGTAATTTTGATCATGAGAATGAACCTGACGATGATTATGAAGTGGAGAATGAACCAGACGATGGTTATGAAGTGGATAATGAACCAGACGATGGTTATGAAGTGGATAATGAACCAGACGATGGTTATGGTGATGAGAATAAACCAGAATATGACTATGATGACGAGAATGAACCAGAACAAGATGATTATGATGAGGAGAATGAACCAGAAGATGATTATGATGAGGAGAATGAACCAGAAGATGATTATCATGATGAGAATCAACCAGAAGATTATGACAGTTTTCAGGGTGATTTTCAGAGTAGTTATGAGTTGGATGATTCCAGACGGAATTTATTTCGAGATCTAGATCTTCGTAGCCAATCGTATCCTCGGGCTCAACATCAGATTAGAGTTTTACATGTACACATAAGCCTAACACTGGTCGATCGAGCCGTGTACGATGAAGCAATAGATAATGATATCGGTAGTAGGTCTAGTGAAGGAATTTATGATAGCCTGCTTCTTATGACTTGAATGATAACCACAAGTGTGATGTACCATACTATCTGTATATGTCAAGTCCTGAATGTTTTCCAGGCTGCTGATCATAGCATAACATCTAGATCGATTCAGACTAGTCCTAGACCCGCCTTAGTTCATCATAGGCCTAACGTTAACCAAGTTGTGTGACAACTCTGTCTTAATGCTAGTCGGCATGGCTACCATGGCTACTGCCACCATAATGGTGACTGTCCATTCTTGCCTGACCATGATAGGCGCATGATTACTCGAGCTCGCAAGGCCGCTAGCATTCTCGGCTACACCAATTTCCAGATTTGTAGTGACACCTGCTATCATGACCCTGGTTGTGATCATGTTCCAGGCAGCTGTATTCCAACTGAAGATGTTGACTATTCATCATATGCCGTGGGTCGTTCCTCTGTAGTTCCTAATTCACATCTCGGTTGCTTTGATGACTCGAAGTCAGAGTCAGCGATTCAGGGAGACCCTCACTGGTGCAATGGACAATCAACAGAGTCAGATGAGGTTTAGGTCCTCACAGTACGCCACATAGATCTGTGGCTAGCTCATTCGTTGTGCCTAATCAGGCCCCCGTGACTCCCTTTCTGGAACTGTTCCCTGGTGATCAGTGATGAGTTGGTAATCCCATATCTATTATTACTTTTCATGTTTAATTCACATATATTAATGTTACACTGGTTTTGATTTAATGTTGAGATATCAGTGTCAGTATGGATAGTGGGAGCCCTTTTTATTAGCTATTTTAGGTTGGTAATATTCTGACAATCCATCAGTACATCTTCCTCTCTCCATTATGGTGGTTAAAGGTCAAGTCCACCCCATAAAAATGTTGATTTGAATCAATAGAGAAAAATCAGACAAGCATAATGCTGAAAATTTCATCAAAATCGGATGTAAAATAAGAAAGTTATGACATTTTGAAGTTTCACTTATTTTTCACAAAATAGTTAGATGAACGAGTCAGTTACATGCAAATGAGTGAGTCGATGATGTCACTCACTCACTATTTCTTTTGTTTTTTATTGTTTGAATTATACAATATTTCATTTTTTACAGGTTTGACAATAAGGACAAACTTGACTGAACCATAAAATGTTAAACAATGGTAATTCCACATGTTCAGGGAGAAATAAAACTTTGTTTCACAGGACAATGGGGAGAAAATTAGAATATTTCGTATTTCATATAAAATACAAAAGAAATAGTGAGTGAGTGATGTCATCAGTTCCCTCATTAGCATACCAACCGAAATGTGCATATAACTGTTTTGTTAAATGAAGCGCAACTTTAAAATGTCATAACTTTCTTATTTTACATCCGATTTTGATGAAATTTTCAGCGTTATGCTTGTTGGATTTTTCTGTTTTTATTCAAATCAACTTTTTGTTGGGATCGACTTGTCCTTTAAGTTATCTGCACTTAATTTGTCATATTTTGTTGCATGTATGTTTACCTTTCGCTTTGGACATTGCGTGTTCCATAACCGTACTATGGATATGATGGAGGCTGGATGGTGGCCCATCATACTTTCACCTATTTTTTACTCATGGAAAAATCTGTACACGTTCATGTTTTTCTACTTCACATATTTCAGTGTTTATTTTCTGTATCTGGCCCATTGTATGGCTACTAGTATTTGTTTGGATTATGTATAGTGTTTGCTATTATGTTCCCAGGCTGCCTTTTGGTTAGCAGATTTTGTGGGCCTCCATATCTTTACATGTTCTCACATTTGGAAATTATATTTTTAGATTGTTTTTGTACTTACTATGATAGGATTGTTTGTCTTCAGTATGCAAGAGAGTGGTGTAATTTATTTGCATTATATTTCTCCTTTTTGGAAGAAAGTATGCTGCATGTGACATTTTTCGGTATTTGAATTTAATGTATCTATTGATACATAAGCTTTTAAAATCTGAAGTGTCCACAATGATTGTGCTTAAGAATTTATCTTCTGTTACATTGTTTTTTAGATTTTTATAAAATCTAGTGTCCACAATGATTGTGTTTATGGATGTATTTTATAATAATAGCAATGTTCCTAGCTTTCATTTTATGCCATGCTTTATAAACCGACTGTTTGGTGGTGTGGGTTGACGATATTGATGCTGCTACACGAGTTTGACTGTTTTACATGTTTTAGCCCTTTTAGCATACAGGGGTGCATCAAAGGCCGTTAGTATTTTCCCCCTTTTTCGAATTGGCTTATTGTAGGTCCTATTGATTGATTATTTGATGTGTTTTTAGCCCACGGATAGAAGGGTAGATATTAAAGATGTTGGTGTAATGGTGTTTTTATTCATGTATGCTTATTGTATAAAATTAAACGGTACATTTTGAATCTTATTTCGTTTTGATGTAACCATGGTAATGGCCAACACTCTGTATTGACACTGATTTGTTAACTTATTATGATTAATTGTGATACCATCCCCGCAGGCCTACTGGTATGTGCTTTCAATTGGTAATTTTCCTCTAGAATCCATGTTTTGACGGGGTAACCACTGATATAGATTTGTTGTACGTTTGTTACAGAGTGAATTGATTTTGTTGTTTATGAATAAATAAATAGATAAAAAAAACAAAAAGCTTGTATTATCATCATCAATCATAAGCCCCTTCGTCTTGAATCGATCTCATGGATATGACTTCATTACGCCCTTCTTCGGATGATCTAATATGGCTACATGGAGTGTTGTCAGAGATCCAAATTACCATAGACCTATTAGAGATGGGCACTCATCGATTATTAAATGAATTCATTAACATATGACTGTCATTGTGCTCTGAATAACATTCTCTTCAAATATTTATCTACTTTGATCCTACTGTGTTCCGCCGTCAGTTAGGCCGTGAGATGAAAGAAGCAGTTCGTGATCAGTCACAAACTGTATGCGCAGGAGATGATTAATCACTTAAAGCCTGGAAATTCGATTTGCAATTCTAGTTTACCTTTGGTTATCTTAGCTCCATGTGCTTTATGTGGGAAAATGTATGCATGGTTTAAGATTGATTGTTCATTTTTTATAATTCCTTTGTTTTCAAGTTTCCACAATATTCCCGAGATACATAGCACATAGCATGTACACTGTAAAAATTGAATTGCTATTTTAGCACTTAAAGTGCTTGTATAGTGACTACACTACGAGTGCTGATTTTCTAGTTTAAATTTGAACTAAAAAAATCAGCACTCGTAGTGCAGTCACTATATAAGCACTGGAAGTGCTAAATTAGCACTTCATTTTTTACAGTGTAGAGATCGTGTATCTCTCATTGTTATTGAGGTCATTATGTGTGTGATAATAATAGAGAGTTCCCGCATTTACTGCTTTGAAAATGCAAGTCAAATCACAATGGAAAGCTTAGAAGCTTTTGTCCAAAGTTGGTGGACCGGGATAGCAGATCATCCGAAGATTTGCACCGGACGAACAATTATGAATATGTCGTTGTCCTACTTTGACACTACGCTGCTGTCCCTGGTCCACAAACTTTCGACAAAATCCTCTCGGCTCTCCATTGTGATTTGATTTGATTTGCATGTCCAAAGGAATTGGTGCGTTGTAGAGAGCGACTCCGTAGTAAATGCGAAAACTCTCCGATATCATAATTTATATCACAAAATCGTCTACTTCTCAATTTACGGTGCTGCTCCAAATCTGAAACATGTTGACAAATCTGCAGCATGCTGACTGAAAGGAATATTCTGATGTAGGACACCAGCCAACAAAAACAAGAAGAGGGAATCTGTCCCATTGTTAATAATCAGATATGCCTGGATAATCGCAGATGGTAAAACGGTCAAACTCGAAAATTTTACTTTTTGAGGTAAATTCACTTTCCTGGTAATGTGAGGGCGCTCTTTCCAATGGTTCTATCGAGAAAATCCCATCATGTCTTGATTTAGAGATAATTTTCGCTATTTTGGTACTTTTTTTGTATTTTTCCTTCAGATTTAATGGTACAATTGACTATCTTTGAGTTAGCCCATTGTCGGTAATATCGTTTGGAGGTAAAACGAGCTATCTTTTACATGAACCTTTTAACATTCTTAATTGAGATTTTTGAATCATCGCTGTCAGATGGTAAAATGGTCTTTCTTCGAGTTAGACCAGTTAACCGCCACGTCGCACGGCCTTTCAGATGGTAAAGCGGTCTATCTCGAAAATCGCTGAAGAATGCTGTGCTTATTTGAGGTAAGATGGTAAAATGGTCTATCTAGAAGATAGACCATTTTACCATCTTATGCATGAGTGTGCCGTGCCGTGGTTAAACAGTCTATCCACACAAAAGTCTCATTTATTTCATAATTAGAACTCCAAATAAGTTCAAAATTCTTCAGTTATAAATGTTAATGGTGCTTCTTATTTTCCCATTGCAAAAAGTGCATTATTTCCGTCTCATAAAAAAATCTTAAACCTCTAAACTTTAAAGTCACTTTTTTCAGAACAGCAATTTTCGAGATAGACCGTTGTACCATCTGGCGGCCGCTGGGTAATCGCAATTGTCAGAACACCTGTATGTTTTAATTAGGATGCTCATATTCATTTGGCGGTGGATCTCGATCGTTCAATAAAAGAGTGAATCGCGTTGAATGTCCATCTCTTACATGTCTAATGGGTTCATATGATGACCAACGCAATCGAGACAATGGCTTCAGCCTCTAAGATAGCAGTGCAATTATGTCAATGCCTAGGGTCTATTCCAATCAACATTTAGGGGCAAGAAGAAAACGAATCGAAATTGTTTTACTATGATATATTACATATTTATTTTACTAACTTCATCGTGATTCAAAATTTAAATCTTTACAATCATATCCAATGTCCTTTTCAAAAAAGAAAACAAATTTAAGTAGGCCTATGCCACAAAATGAATAGACCGGCTAAGGCATAGACCCTTTAGTATCAATAATTCAAACAGATTGTTCAAACGTATGTTATCCTTCTAGGCTTGTATTCTGTAACTGTTCTCCGATAGCGTACCTGCACAAACCACATCGCTCCTTTAACACTGTTGCAAAAATACCAAGAAGTGCTTTCGCAGATTGAACATGGAACATTGCGTTGAGGGCACCCTAAAACAATTTGGTGTTCACAGAGTCATCAAAATCCGGTTTATGATGTAGGAATATAAACACATAGTTGAAGAGAAATTAAAAATAACAATGTGAGAGTAGTAAGTTCAATCTGAGTTCGAGTCTTATGCTGTAACATCAGTTTCAGCTTCCTGGAGCATACGTGGTCTGTTGAACCTCGGGTTTGGACTGTTTGGCTGTCCCCCCATGCCAGGTCGTTGTGGTCCCCCACCAAAACCCGGTTGTTGTCCCCCAAAGCCAGGCTGCTGCCCGCCAAAGCCAGGTTGTTGCCCCCCAAAGCCGGGCTGTTGCCCGCCGAAGCCAGGTTGTTGCCCGCCGAAGCCAGGTTGTTGTCCCCCAAAGCCAGGTTGTTGCCCGCCGAAGCCAGGTTGTCGCCCGCCGAAGCCAGGTTGTCGCCCGCCGAAGCCAGGTTGTTGCCCGCCGAAGCCAGGTTGTTGCCCACCGAAGCCAGGTTGTCGTCCACCGAAGCCAGGTTGTTGCCCACCGAAGCCAGGTTGTTGCCCACCGAAGCCAGGTTGTTGACCAGGGGGGATGTTTTGGCCTGCAGCTACCTCACAGACAAAAGCACGCATGGCAGTTGCCTCCACTAGGTCCCACTCTGGTCCAAGATTTGGTCTTTGACCTGGTTGTTGCGGGGTTACGTGCTGACGCTTCATGACGGGAGCCCTACCTGGAGGTGGTGTCCATGGGTTTGCAGGGTTAACGGGCCATCCACTTGTAGGCATACCAGGTCTACCACGACGGCCAGGAGGTATAACTCCCTGACTGGTGAAAGCAGCGAATCCATTTGGATAAGCAGGGGTACCATCTTCCCAGAATCTAGGGTTTTGAGTGTTCCATCCAAGCCAGACTTCGTTTTCCATCTGGTTGTCTTGCGAGAAGCTTGCCACCATTCGGTAGACTTCATGGTTCTCGATAGGGGACGATATTGAAGCTAGAGCACCCATTCTAGAGGGACCGTTTCCACAAGGAGTAACCATTTCACAAAACTCAGATGCCATACGGTAAGGGACGCGAATGTTGAAGTATCTGAATAAAGATAAGGAATATGATTGCATTATTTTTTTTTAATATGAATAAAAGTCATGAATATAACAGTATTGACACATATTATGGTTCCTTAATATCAATGATTGACTGCAATTTATCACGTAATAAGGAATTTATTTTCGCTAACATGGAAATATTTCTAATGACTGGTACTAGCCGTATTAATGAGTATTACATTGAACCGTCATTGTGGGGATGCCTTATCCAATAATAAGGAATCACATCAACTTTTGTTATGAAACATATAATGCACAAAACTTTACTAGGATAGGAGATTAAATTCTATTGTTACCTTTGATAAGGTCAGAGATGTCATCATGGTTGCTACTCTCATACTTAGGCATTTTCCTGATTTTCTTGCCCCAAAACCAATAAATGCTATAGGCCTATATGAAGTGCAAAATTTCTATTTGCTGTTATCCAATCGCCATTTTATTTTGACCATGCTGATGTATATATTGAATTAGTTTATTGAAATATCTCCGACTGACCGCCCAAAGTAGCGGCTTTCAAAAAGGGAATTTTATTCATGCAGATCTTGACAAATTACATTAGCGAGTTGCAGACTGTCATTCAAATATTTTTGTAGTGGTTGCTGTTTCTACATGATAATCCTTGGTAAGTAAAACCACTAATCGATTTATACTAGGGGTTATTAAAGGACAAGTCCACCCCAAGAAAAAGTAGATTTGAATAAAACGAGAAAAATTAAACAAGCATAACACTGAAAATGTAATCAAAATCGGATTTAAAATAAGAAAGTTATGACATTTTTAAGTTTTGCTTAATTTCACAAAATAGGTAGAGTCACATCCCGGTCCGTATGCAATTGAGGGAACTGATGACATCACTCAATATTTCTTTGTATTTTCCTATAAGAAATATTCAAATTTTCTCCTAATTGTCCGGTGAAAAAAAGTTTTATTTCTCCCTGAACATGTGAAATTATCATTGATTAACATTTTATGGTTAAGTCAAGTTGGTCCTTATTGCCAAAAAACTGTAAAAATTGAAATATTGTATAATAAAAAAAAAAAGAAATAGTGAGTGAGGGACATCATCAATTCTCTCATTTGCATGTGACTAAATTGTGCATATAACTATTTTGTGAAAAATAAGTGAAACTTTAAAATGTCAACTTTCTTATCTACATCCGATTTTGATGAAATGTTCAGCGTTATGCTTGTCAGATTTTTCTCTATTGATTCAAATCAACATTTTACTGAGGTGGATTTGACCTTTAAGAGTGTTAGGGGAACGCACACACGATTAATCGATTTTATTTATCTTCTTTTTAAGGTCACACTTCCAGTAAGCTTGTCTTTGTGCACATTCTTAATGGCTAAACTTGCAAGACCTTCAAAATATCTGACAATGTGCAACATTTACACAAATCTCTAATCAATGAATTTATTGTATCGACTTCTGACGATATTAAAGCTCATTAGCGCCCTCCTCCTAATGCCTATGAAGTCGCTTTTTTTACATATTTATATTTCTTCTCATGGAGCGGTGCTTGGAATGATAAAGAAACGAAGTTCTGCCTGATGAGAATTTGGGTTTAGAAAAAAGCAGAAAAATTGACGAATGTTGGTGATTTGGGGGACGAAATCCGTTAATTAAAAGTTATGACAGAATGTTAAAGTTTAGATTTTGTGACCTCACAGGTGGGCAGCTCCTCCATAGGTGTCTTATAAAAAAAGGCAATTTAATGAAGAAAAAATGCAAGCAATATTATTTGGTCGGGAGATATATAATCAAGCACATTATCTCGTAAACCCAATTATAAGAAAATATATTTTGTTCATCATGTTCCAGTAAAATTTGTTAAGTTATAAAATTTATTTTACCTGATATAATTGGGAGCTGCCCGCATGATATTAAGTTACACATTAAAACCTCTAATAGTTCATTGCTCTTAAATTCTTTGATGAATATTTTCTTTATTTTTGCTTCACCCCTACTATGCCGGTGGAGGGGGGGGGGGGGGGCTTGACATTTCGAGCGATATTTTCGCAACTACTCGCTGCGACGACTTGTGACTTTGTTTTGAGTCTCCCGCACCTTTTAACACATAATTTGTGATGCCCGGGTACGCCGTTCCAAGGACACACATAATATTGAAATCGCATGTCATGAAAAATTCTCACCCCGCCCCCCTGAATTTGTGTATAAATTCAATACAAATTGTCTTTGTCGCAAACGTATGGACATTTTTGCGTTTACTTGATGCTATGCTGTTTGTGATCGCCCACAAATATCTTCGATAAAACAATGACAGAACAAAACTCGAGAAACGAATACATAAGAAATAACCAAAACAATATAAAGTATAAGATATTAATCTGATATAACACATTTTTAAGTGGATATGCTTATAAAGAGTTTCTACACCAAAATTAGTACATTCGGAGGAGGCCTGCCATTTAGGGAGTTAGAGCAAAAAGTTTAATTTTGTATATCATTTACGCGTATATTATCATAATTAGAAGCAATTTTTATGAAATAATAATGACTCTTTTTTTTATTATGTCCCAGTCAAAGTGCGTAGCAATTTTCTGCGCGATCACGAGGCCGACGGCCGAAGACTGCGTGCACCCCCATCTTGGCCACTAGGATCTCCCCAAAAATCCTTGCCTTGTTAGAATATGCCGACGCGCACGTATTTCGCTATCCGCTTGCTAGATACGCAGTACCGCGCGTCCTCTAAACATGATTTCACCAATACATAGCGTGTTTACACTTAATCGGCAATTGGTTCTGAACCAATTGCCGATGCAGAATCGGCATTTGGATTGCGTTTACACATTGTTACAGCTCACGGTTCAGAACCGCGAGCCGATGCAAAAACTTGAAATGATACGTCATAATAAAGACAACGCTGGATCAGTGCGCTAACAATTACGTCACAATGGTAAAGTAATTGAAATGCGCACAAATTGCCGGTGCAGAATCGGCTTTCTGTTTACACGTAGTAAAAAAGCCGATTCTGCATCGGCTCGCGGTTCAGAACCTACTACTTTGGTGGTGCAAATTGCCGGTTCTGAACCGCGAGCCGATTCAAGTTACTCGCGTTTACACGCTATGAAAAAGCCGATTCAAATGCCGATTAAGTGTAAACACGGTAACAGTGATACTTTTACATCGAAAACAGACTGAAATTTGAGAACGACTCTACGTGTACGTCACACCTAAACTTTGTGAAACTCCCCTCTCCCTGGGAATGGCCAAGAACAGTTCACCAAAGAACTTAGAATCCTAAACTTTTCTCAGCCATGTCAGCGGAGACCTGTCCTGTTGACGGAGCCAACGCCATTCGGCCAAATAATGTCACCAAAGCCAATAAAAAGCAGTTAGCGTTGCGCATGCGCAAAGAAGAGTGTTCGTGTGCATAGATTAGCAATGTTGATCGAACTATCTTTCTTCAAACCCCAGTCGAAAATCGTAGAGGGACATGGACCGGTGACATGGAGGAGGCGAATCTAGGGCCCGTAACACAAAGCTTAGCAATCATCTTAGAACATAATTATTTTAACGATTGATTGCATTGACAATGATGTAGGCCCTATAATAATTAATTGTGAAAATCAAGCGTACGATTAATCGCAAACCTTTGTGTTTATACGGGAGTCTCAACTTGAATTACGGAGTCATGGGGTTGTCAAAGAACAACAAAGAATACAAGTAAGGCAAATTGGATATAAACAGTACGAATTATCTTTATTGAAGTCTTCATTCATTGTAAGGCGAGTGTTTATAAATATGAAAAAGAAAACATAGAAAATTAAGTTTGTCAATTATACGAAGGCAAAACACAATGTAAAGGCAAAGACGCCAACAGCTAATAAGAGTATATACTGTTACATGGTTTTCTGAATATAATGCACGCATCTATCAATCGCCGTAACGTAAGTAAATAAAAATATGTAAATTTAGATAATGTTTGCAATTACATTTGGCATCAAGTTAAAGAATAACATTAAAAACTTAGATCTTTCGGATTCTTTACGTCGACAACAAAATTATAGTAATTTCCGCTGGGAAAGTAAATTCCCAGATAGAATTATTTATCTTAAATTATAATTTCCTTAAATCAGAAATAGTTTTTATAGATAATCATTTTGAATGTCTCCTGGCTTTTGGCATAGAATCATTATTTTCCCCCAAAAAAAATCCAGCTTGTAATAGACCTTATGCATATGGCGTCATAATCTCATAGCGCCCTCCCTCAGAGGATATAGGAAAACGCGTAAACAGAGTTGTCAGGGTTGCGCCATTTGCAGATCACCAATACATGCGAGGCAATGTCTTTACCCTCTTAGCTTGCGGCGAGGCGATGTCACTGCATGAGGTCTATCTGATTGCGTTAGTTCAATTTATCGTTTAACGTGTTTACCTATAACTGAAATCGCTAATATCTCATGCAAATGAAGATGCGCTATGAACTGTAATTTAGCTGGGATTAGAAATAAAAAAAAAACTCTTGAAATTAGGTCTGAGTCATGCCCATAAACTATGGTAAAGGCTTAAATAGAATATGACGGACTGATTGAAATCACTTTTAACCATGTTAACGAAAAATTGAAAAAGGGGGTGGGGTATTTTTCAGTCTCTGGATTCACGTTTATCATTTTCTTTTTTTGTTGCTGAAGTTGCATAAAAGAACGATCAGACACTTCCATCATGCTCCTCTTTCTGAGAAAAATAAATCTCTTTTCAAGCGACCAATTACATACACCAAAGACGTCGACACAATAATATTCTGAATGAAGCAGTATCAGCATTTGTACAACTAACAAGATTACCCCTGTTAATGTTCGATCTTTGAGGGAAGCGGCATTGACCCAGAAGAACCTATTGGAATAGACGCGGCTGAGGTTGGTTGGGCTGGTTAGGCCTGGTGGGTTGGTTGGGCTGGTTGGGCGTGTTGGGTTGGTTGGGCTGGTTAGGATTTGGTGGATTACCAGTACCAGGTTGGTTTGGGGAAAATGAAGGATTGTTCGGAGTAGTTGGGCGGTTAGGGCCGAAAGGATTGTTCGGGGTAGATGGTCGGTTAGGTCTAGAAGGTGGTTGGTTTGGTCGGTTGCCAAAGTTTGGGTTCGTTGGTTGTTGTGGCACGAGTAACGACTGTCCTGCAGGAACTTCGCAGACAAAAGCATGTTCGTGTCCTGTTAGTTCCTGGATGTACCAGATAGGTCCCTCCATTGGGGGTATCCTCCTACCGTTTGGATCAACTCGCCCTGGAATTGTACCAAATTCACGTCGCATGACAGGAGCAAAGGCTGACTGTGCCGAAAAAAGGTTTCCTGGGTTTACAGGCCAAGCACCACCACCCTGAAACTGGCCGCCATCGAAAGCTGAGAATCCATGTGGAAACGCAGGGGCTCCGTTTTCCCAGTTGAAAGGAGAATGGCTTTTCCATCCCAGCCAGACCTCCCTATTCATTTGATTGTCCTGTGAGAAACTGGCCACCAGTTGGTAGATTTCCATGTTTTCTTGAGGAGACTTTGGAGCAGCTAATGAACCCATGACAGCTGGACCATTTCCACACGGGGTAACCATTTCACAAAACTCGTTGGCCCATTGGTATGCCAGTGGAATATTAAAATACCTGCAAGTGGAAGATATTATGGTTAAATAACATTAAAATGACATTATATTATGGTAATTCCAAAGAAATTCCTATTAACTCATACTGTGTATATCAATTAAATTTGCTGTATATGAGTTCGTTTTCTGCTTCTCTTAGACTGTTTCATATTTACTTTACAATTTGTGTACATGTATTGATGTCTGGACTAGAACCTGTCCTTTTGCCCAAGTTATAGATATACAATTTTGTTCATTTTCAAGTCAGTTTAACCATGGAAAGCCAACTGCGCCACAATTCATTGGTATTGACAGAGAAGATTGAAATAAGGTTCAACCAATTTTTAGACCAGTGTCAGATGGGCATAATGGATAATACTTGATATAATTCACATTATAAACCCTTACCCGAAGCTTGGGACTGACGTCATAAAGACATCAGGCAGGTAAACATTATGTTTATAAACTCTCATTAAGTGTTTGTGAATCATACTTTAAACATAAACATCATCAAACTTTAAATGAGACCGATGCAGGGACCGACTTAAGTTTGAAATCACCTAGCATCACCCAGTGTTCCCCTAAAAAAATACGCCTGGTTTATAAATTTGATCATCCACGTACAAGCGTAAGCCATCGCCTGAGAGCACTTTACTCGGGCCTATACGAACGGCGAACTTTATGACTCATACCATATGCTGCTTTGTAACTATAATGGTCTAACGGATGACAGTCATAATCAAAGTACTAAATCACTCTACTCTATCGAAGCATGATATATGATGAAATACTTTGACGCTTGCTTTCCATAGCGATATTAAATTATTGACCCATGTAGAAACTAAGAACATCAAAGATTTCTGAGACATTATATTATTGCCTGATGCAGAAACATCTTCTTGATATGATATCATGCTTGTAAAGAGGATGTCAGGGTAATACAATCATTTTCATTCAAACATGCTTAGCTGGGTACAGCCACATTCACGAAACCTTCTTCAAACTGACCCATTGGAAATAGCATATTAAGATTTAGTCGGTCTGGGATCGGTTTGCCGGTGAGGCTGAAGCATTAGATCGGATATTAAACATGTTAAATAGTATTACTGCATACAAGTGTTATTCCTGAAAATAAAGAAACACAGCTAACAAAATGAGATCTTAAAAAATGGACATTACAACAACAAAATGGTAATGGTTTCGATGACGGCAATGATGATAATAACGAAGGTAATGAGAGGGTTTACAAGATGATATTAAAAGAATATCAAATCAAATCATGTATATATATATTGTTTAATATACCCGTCAGAGATATATCTATATCGCACCTTCGAAAACGGGAAACGAAAACACACATTTTAACGCATTTAAGCCCGAACGCTTTCGATCTGTCGCATACAATTTAGTATTGATTGTAAGTTGCCATTATTGAACTTCGATGTCACTCGAAATCCAACAAAATCGAGATTTGCATTAACGTAACCATTGTCCAGAGGGGACCATTACAGGGAGAATATAGCCGTTCTCTGCCATGTCTGTGTCGAAAGAAAACACCCCGATCGCGCGGTGTAGGAAGAACGTTCCTCATTGTTCATTAGGATATGCCCGTAGATA
This sequence comes from Lytechinus pictus, assembly GCF_037042905.1. Lineage (NCBI taxonomy): Eukaryota > Metazoa > Echinodermata > Echinoidea > Temnopleuroida > Toxopneustidae > Lytechinus > Lytechinus pictus. Next base: position 184,115 of record NW_026974141.1, read on the forward strand.
ATAACTAGCTCTACATGATTAACTTATTATTAGAGTTTGGTGAAACAGTTTCAAAAGTAAGCTATGGACAAACGGATAATTTTCTCGTGATTTTCGTTTTACATTTGGAAAGGGCATTTAATAAAATCCCTTTTACTGACGAGGTTTATCAACTTGATATTCATAAATATTTTCGGATGAACTTGGAGAAGTGTGCGTCGGCTTCAATGAGCATCTCTACAGCTTACCGAGAGAGGGCGATCATTTGGCTAACCCAGTTTTAATGGGTGAGCAGCATGACAAAATTTCTTTTGAATTGGGCTTGCCTTACAAAGCATTATGCGCCATGTTGGTATACCTATTGTATCCTGGTAGGCCGAACTCTCTTTATTCATAGCTCTTCTTGGAATGCCTTAAAAAATTAAGCGACCCGTGGATGCGACGCCACCAATAACAAAATAAAAATAAACATAAAATGGGATAGATGATAATGAAATAAGTGATGGAGAAGATATTCCAATGCGAAGAAATCATAAACAATATATACTTTGTTATGGATGTGTTTGTTATAGAAACATTTACGTGCATGGATAAAGAAAAACCCAGAAGAAATCGAAAAATCCTGCCATACTTTGTATAAAAGGTAGGTATGCTCCACTGGCGAATCCACGGGGCCGGGGGGGGGGGGGGGCACAGCCGGCTCGTGCCCCCCTCCCTTTTGAGAGCTACAATCAAAATTTGTGATGTTTTTTTTTCGTCGGGAAAACGTTCCCTCCCCCTTTGGAAAATTCTGGATCCGCCCTTGTATGCTCGTCTAAAACTCGTTTTAACTTTTCTCTTAAATAAAATCATTAAGGACATGAAACTCAATTACCGCAATTTTAATTCTGTTTCTGCCGCGTTTGAAAGGTGAAAATATTGAAACAAAGAGTTAGCAGAATTAGGCTTTGGAATGTGCTAAGGTGCAAGCGGGTAAACCCACAATATAGAATAAAAAAGAAAATAAAGTATACACAAATTGGTTGGCAGAAAGAAATATAGTGCTTAAAAGTAGCATTAACATCATGAAATAAGAAAAGGAATAAATCGCCGGGGCGGGACGTGGTAGAATGGGGCTGCCTGGTGGGCGGGGCTGTAAATAGAGAGCGGATAAGAGGATAAAAGCGTAATAATATACATTGTTATTATTAATGCTTATCACGCATCCCTCCACTAAATGGATGAAAGAGAAAAGCTGATAAATGCCTATGGGAATTACAAAAATGTCGAACAGAGGACAGAACCCCTTTCCTTCTCATTATAGTCGTCCTATACCACTCTACCATGACTTTTGACCTTAGAGAAGGGATACAGATGGAAGGGTTCTGTCACATAATCGGTTGCGTTTAAAAGATGCTTCTGATTGGTTTTTTTAAAAAAAATTGAATATGTATGACTAATTTAATAAATCAATTTACGTTTATTACACCGATGAAAATATAAAACAAATAGATTTTACAACCCTATGGAATAGTTAAATTAATGAATAAATGACTAAATAATTAACTAAATAAATACATTTATAAATAAATAGATGAATAAATGAATAAATAAACTCTCTCCGAAGTATGCCCTTGGCCACTTTTCATAAAATATAAGAAATGTGTAAAATATAGGATGGAAAATGATGTTGATGAGGGGTAGGGGTAAAAAGAGGGTAATTATGGTGAAGTGGATTGGCAAATGAGTGAATCTTAAAATCAATTTTGTTGGCATTTATTGTTTGTAATTTGACAGGTTTGAATTCAAGTAAGTCGAACTAAATAAACTAAAAATCCAGATTTAGTAAAATTAGATTTGTTGGAGCGAAAGTTAAACATTAAAAGAAATCCAGATTCCAAATTGAAGATAATACTCAGCCAATCAGATAGGTTGAAATAGGTCAATTGAAAGGAAAACGTCGCATACAAAGAACATACAAGCAACTGTTAATAAAGACAACAAGGCAAATGAAATGCAGAATACCAGGAAAAATAAAAAGGAAAACAAAACAAAACAAAATAAAACAGATAAAGTGAAATGCACAATACCAAGAAACATACAGAAAAAAAACAAAGAGAAAACAAAATAAAGGGAAAATGTGACAAAGTGAACTACACAAGACCAGGAAAAACACAAAAAATACAAAGAGGAAGGGAAACATCACACCAGACATGAGTAAAATTAACCGAGAAAGGAATTAAGAGTGATTATCTTACCTTTTAAGAGTAGGCGACTGGCATACGAAGGCCATCCTCGCGCATGCGTAGAACGATCTTGAACCCCTCCCACAAAAAAGTAATTGAGCCTTGAGCCCATCGAGCTGTGACGTCTATGCGTAGAACTATTCAAGTCTTCAAGACAACGTTTCATCTGGTGAATGAACTAATTTTGTCAAAGTCGTTGATTGTTTTTTGTTGTTGCTGTTTTTAATTCATAAAGAGGAATCTCTTAAAAAGGTGGACGATGATTCACAAATCATTGAGTAAAGGCCGTCAAAACAAAATACCAACAACATTTTGAAACTGGAAATATCTTCGAAAACAGCAAATCATTAAACAAAAATAGAGACAAATCAACAAAATAGAATTAACCTACTGGTTTTCTTATTACGTCATAGAGAACAACAGCCAAAAATAAAGCAAACAATTTCCTGGCAAGACGTTTCATGTTAGCTACAAAGAGAAAGAGAGAGATAAAGAGACAGAGAGGGGACGTGGGGGGCACTGGAATAGCGAGAGAGAAAAGAGGGAAGGGGAGCGATAATGTTCGATAAACTTGATTAAAAAACAATGGAGGAAAGATCATTGTTAGAGAGCCAACATAAAGAAACACACAAAATATATCAAGAATCTTTTTAGACGTTAGAATAGTTAGGTTAAAAAAGGTTATAAAGACTGAAGAGAAAAAAAAATGCGCTGCCATATCTGCACATTGTAGTATGAGAGAGAGAGAGTGAAAAAAAAATGGCGGCGCAAGAGTGAGCGATTCGAAACCGGAAGCTGGTATCGTTTCTTAAACGATAGCTGGATCGGCTCGGTAAAATATCGATAGTAGTCGTGACGATACCTCTTGTCTGATCGAGACCGATGGAAACCAGTATACCGGTACAATTATACCTAAATTTTGGCTCTGTACCTACATGTCTTTGGAAATAAAAGTTTCGTTCCAAAAGCGTCAATATATACATTAGTCGTGGAAAAAGGTTAGTGGCGATCATTTTGCTGCATAAATATGTTATAAATGTTAGAGCATGTTACTATGTCATTATGGTAGAATTAAGCAGCATGAGATATTATTTCTTGAGTGGAAATTGAAGCTGATTTTTTAGGGACATGCCTTTTTTAAATGTATTGGCATTTGGTGCAAGGAAATCGGTTAGTAAAAATCAACGAGGTATTTTTCTTCGGGTTTTAATTTTCATCAACAAGGTCAATGTGACTTCCTCCTTGCTATACTTTTTAAAACTTGAATCTTTCCTCAAAGCACTGCCACTCTCGATCCACAGAGTCACCTTGCCCGGAAGATATGATTTTGTGAGGGCGTCGGCTTTAATTAAAAATTCATATTTAAATACTGCAGACCATACACATTTGGTAAGCTACTTTATGTAATAGGTACGCAGTTATCACCGAATGCTGGTTTAATATTGGGAACTGGAAGAAACGGTTATCCTTGGGATAATAAAAGCTTTAAAATGCATAAACATACCTGTAACATGACGCACCGGAGCTACTCCGGACATAGTATGCAGGGCAGTCTTGACCTGTAGCAATGGCTACAAGACTAGCCAAAATAAGCAAAAGTCCCTTCATCGTTCCGTCTCAAACCTGTGGCAATCTGGGTACAATATTTCTTTCTTGATTCTCGGACTGAAGAAGAAATGGGATTGATGCATTCACAACCACCAGCAAACTCGAATGAAAGCCCTAGCCGTACCTCCGAACCTCGCGCACAAAAGGCGTAACCCTTCCCCGAGCTCAGTATTCCGATGGGGCGTGGTCGAGTAAGCTCAGGGCACGCCTCCATGCGCAGATGAAGTGTGCAGAAACCCCAAAGTGGGCTTTACACTTTTGACCAATGAGAGGGTTTGGTAAGATTGACGCACATCCAGACCTAGCCGGGGTTCCGAAAGGGAAACTTGAGTCAGGGGCTTTGGGATGAGCGCATAATTACCCATAATAAGTGTGACTTCCTGTAGGGGTGAGGGTGTGTGTAGGCGAATGTGGGTGTCCATGTGTATAGGGAATCTGTAATATACGGTGTGCATAACTATGGGGCCTCCTGAGCAATGTTCCTCATGTGGTTCAAGATATGCCTAGTTATATTCTATGACATACACCGACACCAAGGCTCACCCTAAAATCTCAGTTAGTACTTTAATTCCCCATACGTAATATGTGTCACCCAGTACAAGACTTTGCAAATGAAATAAAAAGATAAGACTGTAATATCTTTCCGAATTTATTCAAAGGTCACCAAAACTTTTGAATAGCATTTATTTCAAGTATTTTCCTTTGGGTCTTATGATTAGTATATTATCTGAAGGTCGGCAGCATTGGGAATCACAAAATTGTTGAGTTCAAATTATGACTCACTTGGTGAACAAAAAAGGTTGAAAATAATGTTGATACGTAAACTTTGGAAAACTGTAATAGATGTTTCATCATTTTTATTTAAAGATTTTTCATTAGCAATAATAATTCAATAAACATGAAAAAAGTCTATGATTAATGTAAGGCCTATGTAAGTTTATTTTGGATTATTTGGGTAAATTAAAGATAATAAATAATGAAAATATATAGATCATATAAAATTTGTATATCATAACTGTAAAGATTATACTGAGATTTATTATTGATCTTATAATTACTTATCTAAAGTAGAAATCGAAATGAAATTGTTCGTAAGAATTTTTCACTCGAGCTTTAGTAATATTGTGCTCATTACAGATAATGATAGTCCTAGTCTTTCTATTAATATTCCTCCTCATATACAGAAACAACAAAAACAGTAATATAAACTGTAATTTTGCTCCTAATGATAATAATGATAATAATAATGATGGTGATAAAAATAATAATAAAAATAATAATAATAAATAATAATAACAATAATAATAATAAAAAAAGAAGAAGAAGAAAAAGAGGAAGATGATGGTGGTGATGACGATGATGATGAAGAAGAACAAGAAGAAGAACAACAACAACATTGGCCACAATAATATCTGTTAACCCCCAAACTTTTTCTGTATAGCTGAAAGGAGATAATTAAGAAGATTTTTTAATAAGGCAATTTAAAATAATTGCTCACAAATTAGAAGAGTGATAAAGAAAAGGAAGAATAAGTATTCCTGAGAAAATAAGACATGACCTGTCTGGACTAAACAGACTGGTATTGATATCAACCTGTTTTCTCAAAAGTCGTCTAATCTTAGACTGTGGCCTAATCATGCTAATGTCTCGCCTTACTTCAAATGAATACTAATTCCAAACATTAGCCGCTATGCTAATCACACAGATTATACACAGGACACCCAGACATATACGCACACTCACACTCCCTCCCACCCCACATACCTAACTCCAGTTGCGTACACGTGGGAGGATTGGGGCACTTGCCCCCCTCCCCCCAAAAAAAAAAAAATATATATATTTTCTGCATATTATGTCAAAATCAATTACAATTTTTTTTTTTTTAAAGATGTCTAAATATTTACTCACTCGCTTCGCTCGCTTCCAGTTTAAAAAGAATGATTTTGCCGGTTCACCTAATCTGGTCCCGTCAAAAATTGATGGCTCATTACGTAACTTTCCAACACTCACACACACACACACACAATACTTTAATATATAAGCTAACTGATTATATAAGCTAACAATTGATTCAAGTGATGACCTAAAGACAACCAGGTCTTGTTTGAGACCATGTCTAAAGTCAATTTAAATATTTGTATGGCACGATGATGATTATAATGATCATTATAATGACATCATTAAGAATCAAATGATAATATATATACAAAAATGAATTATGGCTAGACTCCAGTTGTCTGTACGTAATCGATTGATTTAAAGAAAATTATCGACTAAACGTTTGCAATTTCGTTCATAAAAATATCGGATATAGTTCATTCTTTGCGCATTTATCATATATAGTTAAAACGATTAAAAAATATACGTTATTTAAAATATGCACTAATCACCTTTACCACATTATTTTTTTTTTTCACGATTACCTGAATACAAAAAACAATCAACATATTATGAAGAAACAAGATTTTTTTACAATACAATAATTTGTAACAAAATGTTTTGTTACTCTATAGTTGAGGGTCTGCCAGAAAAGCTTGATATGCGGTATTAAGTATGTGTTCATCATTTAATTATCATTTAATGCAGTCAATTAACAATAATTATTGGCTATGCCACGGAAACAATAGACGAAGAGGTTAATCAAACTAGGTACCCTTAAATAGCATAAAGTTAATGAAAGGGTTTGACATGGTTTTGTGATTGTATAATGGTTAATGATGAGATAGAAAGAAGTGTTCAGGTCGACTAGAAATAGAATTGAATATGTATATATATAAATATACATTGTAAACTCCACACATTGTAAACTCCTGAAGAAGACGGAGGACCATCGAAAATTTGAGTGAACAATAAAAACTTTATTGGCAATCAAAGCATTATCAACAGTTTTTGTTACCTTACTGAAGCCAGTACGTGAAACTTTAAGATATATGAGAAGAGAAACCTAATACTGATTTTGGTGTGGTGGTTATAGCAATGTTTATGAAGACAATGATAATAATAATAATGGCTATAACAACAATAATTATACAAATACTAGCGACCATAATGATATGATGATACTTATTTCAGTTGGAGCAACAGGGAAAGTTTACGTAAAAACAATCAAAAGAGCGCCAGCTATGTTTCAACCTGTTTTCTTTCATGCAAAGCTTTTGACTAACATATGTATTCCTCCATGTGTTCGTTTTTTCTTCTTTAAATTATGTATAATGATGCAAAAAATGATTTCAATTATGTTTATATAATTGCATCAACTACCATAAACAGTATACATATATTTCTATTTCTGCTTTTTTTTTCATATTCTAATTTTATGGAAAAGACTGTATGTCTTTCATTTCCAAAAATAATTATGATTAAGAGCTCAGTTGCCAAAGGGGTTAGGTCCATTTTTCATCAATTTTTTTTTGTCTCAATGTATAGATTTTAGTAGCTCTATAACATGATACCAAAGAAAAGTTGAAATTCCCATTAGAAAGTGAACAAAAATAAAATAAAAGTCACTTTTTTTCAAAAGGGATTAGGTCTATCTCAGTTTGGTTGCAAAAGGGGTTAGGTCCATAAAGAGTTTTTTTTTGGAAAAGAATATTAAAAAAAAAAATGAAGACAGGTAGATTTATTTTATAACCAATTTTATGTTCACATGGTAGGGTATCATGAAAATTTAGTTTCGCATAAGAATATTGCAATATGGGAGAATAACAAAAATATTTTCTTCGAGTGGACCTAGCTCCTTTTGCAAACCGAACTCTTCTGAAGTGCTGGGTTAGGTCCATTTTTCGCAAATTTTACTGTTTTTTGTCTCAAAACCTATAGAATTTTAGTCGCTCTGATAATACCAAAGAAAATTTGAAATTCACATGAAAACTCGAATAAAAGTGGCAAAGAAAAATCACTTTTTAGTCATAAGATATTTGATTCATTTCAGTTTGCTTGCAAAAGAGGTCAGGTCTAATATCATAGTTTAAAAAAAAAAAATATAGAAAAAATTGAAGACAGGGAGATTTCTTTTATACCCAAATATGTTCACATGGTAGGGTAGTACATCATGACAATTTAGTTTCTCATAAGAATTTATCAATAAGTGAGAATTTAAAAAAACATGATTTTTTTTCTCGGAATGGCCCAAAGTGGACCTAACCCATTTTACAACCAAACTTTTCATTTGTTGATAACCATTATGTTGGTCATATAATTTCATATTATTCTGTAGAAATCATTTTTTGTTTAAATATGTGCAGTCATGGCATGAGTTGACATGAATGAAGTTTGGAGTTAACCTGTTAACTGCAATGAACTATGGCTTACATGGGTCGCGTTACCGCGGAGCTCAAGAGGCTTCGGTCGCCCTTTTTTTCCAGTAAGCATGTTCACAAATGTACAAACAATCATCTAATTGTGCTAGTCCCCCCCGCCCCTACATTAGAATTGTTAGACAATAAGAAATGCATTGATAAAGATCTATTGTTTACATAGTTTACGGAGACCGAACGCTGTAAAATAATTTGTATCTACACAGTATAAGGGAAATCACACACATCCCATGCCGTCTGCTAAAAAACTTCGTTAAAATATCATTTATAGGTCGATATACGAAAGCAAACGTTGGCAACAACTCAGCAAAATGATTATTTATAACTTATATCAAATTAAAGATTTTTCCCCCACAATTTTTCAAATCTAATTTAAGTAATTACCATTACCGCGATTACGCTGGAAAAAAAAGAAATCGTAATTCGAAGTAAGCACGTGTGCACTTGTATTTTACTAAGACTAACTGACAAAGTCCTGTCTTCCCCACTGAATGATAACTTTTTCGGAATATATTTGAGAAAATATATTTTTTACAATATATATTTCGTACTTATATATACATGTATATGTATATGTATATGAATAACTTAATGTTTTGCCATTTTGTTGAATCATAGTCTAACTCACTTTATGACCATTACCACAAGCAGAAAGTACGTTTAACAATTTCTTTATCTCAAGCTGAAAAGCTTGGATAAAGCTATCAATTCCCTTTAAACACACTGAGACATTATAACATGCAACGTATCTATATCCCCAGTGCCATATTGTAACCTTGAACTGCCTTCCCCCTTTTTACTTTACCACGTTCAAGGCAAAGTGACGCGGTTTCCTGAAACAAAATTTCCTATCGAATCCGAGATTTTCTTTTTACCGTATCACTTTTTCTCGTCACACCCTTACAACTCTCTTCAATATCTGGTTTTATGTGATCATGTTTTATATTAAAAAAAATGATACTTTTACTACAATTTCAGGGTAGCGGTCTTCAGAGAGGAAAAAGATCGCTAAGCTTGCACCCCTGCCCTAAAATGATTGATGCGTCTGCCTTCCCTGCCCCCCATACATCATTATCTTTTTTCGTTAAGACACTATTTCAGGGCTCAAACTTGTAATTAATTATCATTCCTAATTCATGAGTAATCTAAACCCATTTTACGTTAATGGATTCAAAATAAGTTATAATCCAATTGATACTTCGATTCATCGACATTGATTTTCATTAACAACTTTCTTAGATAATGTTTCTCTTTAATAAACCTCTTTTTTATGACCAGAAGTGAAGTATGTGATACTGAAATTGTAGCGATTATAGTATCACTCCTGGGAGAAATGTTCCTAAATATATATATGTATCGCCGATGCTTTCAGAGTCTTGTGTTTTCAAATTTTCTGTAAATGCAGTGAAAAAAACATCACGAAATGATTAAACCTAAATAACGTTTTTCCTGTGTTTAATCCTATTCACTCAACTTTAAGCATGTTGAATGTGTCACACAGTATAAGGGAAATCACACACATCCCATGCCGTCTGCTAAAAAACTTCGTTAAAATATCATTTATAGGTCGATATACGAAAGCAAACGTTGGCAACAACTCAGCAAAATGGTTATTTATAACTTATATCAAATTAAAGATTTTTCCCCCACAATTTTTCAAATCTAATTTAAGTAATTTGTATGGTCGGCCTGACCTATTACAAATTTGGCAACAAGTCAGAAAATATGCGATTAATTCAGTTTAAAATAGCTCCTGACCTTATACTGGGTCTTTTGAAGAGTTCCAACGTCATGACCAAGAGGAGCATATCTGGTCTAGGGGAAACCGGTGACTTCCGGCGTGGATTATGGGTACGGAAAGGGTGCCCAGGGGAGGGGTGGATGATATGTTCCTCTGTCTAGGGGTCAAATATATTTTCTGTCTTGTCATAACCAGAGTAACCCCCTTTTTATGCTGTCCTAACATCATAAATCTTCTATGACCAAGACCCAAGTCTGTGGTTACACGTCAAGCTCAAAGATAATCGATTTTTCTTCCCCTTTCAAACATCTTTTTTTTAAATATCATTCCGCTTTCCACATTTAACAAATGCCTTATTTTATCAATATTGCTTTTATTTCAATTATGAATTTAAATGTTATTAATTCGTAAAAGTTAGCTTTTTATGCTTTTTAGCTCGTAATGGCTCAGTTGGACAGTGTAGAGCGTCCGTCTAACAACCGGGAGGTCGGGGGTTCAAGCCCCGGCAGCGTCAGACCAAAAGACGTTAAAATGGGAGAGTTGCTGCTACCCTGTTTGACGTTCAACATGAAGGGCCGGAGCATCGTTGATCTGGCGTTGCACAGTGCCTGCCGAGCACATGATCAATTGGGCAAAATTAGTTTTTGGAGAATCTATATTTCAGATTTCTCTTTCGAACAATGAAATATGGATTTTTATTTTTCATTTTCATTTTTTTTTACATCTACTTGTATGGTGCCAAGGGTATATAATTTCACGAAAAACAACCGGTTATCTATTTCAGTAAATAATAAAATAACATATTTCTAAGGTAAAGTGTTGATTTGATGATTTTTTTTTCCTGTAGTCAAATCATTTTTTGTGATGGAGTGGACTTGCCCTTGAATGTTGGTATATCCCCGTAAATCAGATGAATGTGTATGTCATCACTTTTTTTGCGCAGATGATATTAAATACGTGATATTTAAATACATGTACGTGAAAAAGGCAAATCAAATCAAATACGATAATTCTTTGTTTTTTGTTTTATTTTTTTTCTGCGTTCACAATACATTATCAAAAATATTTACATTGTTTGTAATATACAAAATAATCCATAATGTATACAATATAAATATAATACATAATTGAAAAAAAAAACGTTTTAATAATAAATAAAGGAACATTAACAAAATTCAAATGAACGCGGTTAAGCTTGTAATTGACGGCGGCCTCAATTATACAACACTTGACCTGCCATAGACACATTTGCCTTGGAATTAGTCCTTTTCACACCCTTTTCAAAGCATTTTGTAATTTCGGTCAAAAATGGGAAAACGGCTATGAAACAAGACTTTTTGGAAAGGTTCTGTATCTGTTTAATCTCTGTCAAAATAATTTTGAATGAATGTCGTAAAGATTAGTAGAAGACTGTTGATTTTCATCTACTTTTCATTTGATGACGCCATAAAAATATATACATATTGCACTTTTCAATTGAATGGTGCATTGTTGGTTACGAGTCACGGACTTTTGAGTGGTTGAGAGCTTTAGCTTTTCATTTTGGCTTCAATATTTTGCCTGAATATCAAAAGTTCAAGTTTGATTGCCGGAATCCTCGGCAAATAAAAAAAATATATAAACTCATCACTAAACTCTGGCAAAGGTAGCGATCCTAATTAAGATTTTGGAAAAAGATCTTGCAAAAATATAATACCGAGATAACTTCAATAAGAATGACAATTTGGTCATGTTGGTGGAGGGGGGCACTCGGATCTGGAAAGGGTAGGGATGTGTGGCCCCCCAAATCTGAAACCATACCCTTCATAACGGAAATTGCTCTTGAAATGAGGAGCTTAAAAATTAACCAAGTATGGCCCTCTTGAAATAGGGATGCGAGGGGGGGGGTCTTTAGAACTGCCTTGAAACATGGGCTTAATAAAGGGGGGAAACGGGTTGGCTGTCCATGATAACCTTTTTCAGACTTAACATGTGAGATTAACATTATTTGTGATAAACGGTCCATACATATTTTTTCTCTCTCTCCTTATGATTCTTATATCTGGATCATCATACAGGTGAATTAATTTTATAAAATATTTCGTGTAAATTCTTGCCAAACTATTGAATTTTATGATCTTTTCTTATTAGTAAAATGATATATGATATCACTTTTGTTATTTTGTTTGATTTACCGTATATGGTATGCTTCTTTCATATGTGTTTACTTTTTATTGTATATGGACCCTCTATAGAAGAACAGTATAGTCATGTCGACTATACTGAATATGGGCTATCCATCTGTTTTGCATTTTTCGTATGTGTTTTTATTCGGAAAATAAGTACTATACTATACTGTTTTGTTCATTTCTGATTTCTCGGTTTTTGATTTTATTTATGTCTTGACGATGAGGACGAATATAGAAACAATAATGACCTTAACCATTTTGATGATGTTGAAAATATGCATTCACTAATAATTATATTGAGAAATAGAATAAGAATATAAATCACTAACGTTAATTTAAAAAATATTTCAAAACCGACAATGGTAGCAACTAATAGTATATTACTCAAATTAAAGCAAGTCAAGGTTTGAGCATCCTACAAATCCACCGATATATAATACATAATATCTTCAATTGAAGATTAACAAGGAGATGCGTGTAAGAGTTCTCTGAATACGTTGCTAATCTTCATCAATTGCAGGTTGTCAAAACTGGCACCACACTTAAAGACAATATCAATCATCCCAGGAAAAGGTGATTTCCTAAAAGGTTTATTAACACCTGAACAGGTCCTGAACAGGTGTAGGCCTATAAAGACGGATATAATTCGCTCGTCGTCTTAGCACCTTCTCGACCATGTGCCAATTCGAAGTAATTGATGAAAACATATTATCAAGTCGTTTCGAAAATTACAAATAGCTTTATATTAAAACACCATCCTTGTCGATTGCAACGGATTGTTAAGGTTGTATGTTTCCGTGTTTAGTAAAACAATTCATTATACCAAGGAGATATCTTCTTGATTATACTCATTGGTTGGATTTGATCCCAGAACACTGATTTAAAGACGAACGTCGGAACTACTTTTGTAGGGCTCCATATTATCAATTAGTTATTGTTAATTGTCTTTGTTTCGAGTGTTCGACATAATTATTTTTTTATTTAGTGCTTCATTTCTTTGACAGGGTATAATGAAAAAAAGTGTATAAGGCTCAAAACATAAAACAGTTTAATGTTTGCTCTTTCGTATACTCTTAAACATTAAAGACGGTTATAATTTATTATAAATGTGTTCTTAAGATAATTCATACAGAAGTGTAATTGTAAAAAAAAATACTGTTTTTTTATATTTATGTTTACATATTGTTGAAGAGGAGTTTACAGAACAATTTTATAATTAATACACTCTAAAAACACTGAGTGAAATTTCACTCAATTTTGAGTAAAAAGGGTATTTTTTTTTTTACCCCTTATTGGGCTATTTCCACGCAACATTGCGTAAACTTTACACAATATTGGGTATCTTTTTACCCGACCAAGAGTGTATTCATGTTTTTGGACTATAAAAATCAGATTGATATGCATCAATTAATTAATCCATATACTGACCGTTCGATCAACCCATCAATCAATCATGCAAATAATGAATGAAAGAATCAGACAAGGAATGAATGAATGGATCAATAAATCAATGGACGAATTAATGAATCAATCAATCAATCAATTGATCGATCGATAAATCAATCAATCAATCAATCAACCAACCAATCAATCAATCAATTAATCAACCAATCAATCAATCAATCAATCAATCAATCCAATCAATCAATCTATATAGAGCGGCTTCCATCAATCTCAATCAAAATAATCTCTCAATCAAGTAATTATATACATTTTTAGTGGAGGATTCTTACTGGAAACACCCCACAGCGTACCACAGTGTGTCCCATAGAATATACACAGTGTGGAAGGCAATATGAAATCACCTTCACGCTATCAATTCTAACATTTTAATATTGTGCATCACATGAATCGATGATGCCCCATATACTTAATTTCTATTCCACAGGGTGTATCCACACTGCACAGGATGGCGTATGATTCGGGAGTAGTAGGGGTAAAGATTAGAAATCTATTTTGGTGTCAGCTCATTACCGGAGGCCCTGTCAGTCCCGTGAACCCCCCGAATGAAAAGGATATTAGCATATCCTAATGACGTCAGCTTATTCATTTTAATATTCATAAGGCATCAATGGCAAATAGCATAAGAGATGATGTATTTGAATATAGTGAACGTAAAATCTATTTTACTTTTATTGTATTATACTGATAATCAAAATTGAACTAAAAGTAGAATTTTCAATAAGAAGAATTAGAAACGATTAAGTAAATGAAAATAAATAAAGGTAGATAACATTAAATATTTTTTCATAAAGGTGTGTTAAGGATTAAAATAAACATATTGCCATCACTTATGATGAATGTATTACTCCACACAGGTTATTTTTATTGGTGCCGTTTTGTATGATCCTAATCTGCCCAAACGAATTTTCACTACGTCATTGTGCTATATGCACCTGATATAGACTGTCACACACGATACTATGAAGCAAATGGAATTTATCATCAATAATGGAGTTCATTTCAGATGGGGTCGGGGCCTAGGGTGGATGCAGGTGGGGAGGGGCTTCGGGGCCCCACATTTGTTCACGACCAAGAAAAAAATAAGGAAAAAATAGAAAAGAGTGAAATATGATTTTGTTTTCTGAATATTATGTCAAAATCTATCATGAAATTGGAGTTTGTAATAGAAACATGTCGAATTTTTTTTGTTCGCTTGCAGCTTTTTACAATTTTTGCCCCATACGCTATATTTGTCCCTCTCGAGATTTTTGGCTTGTCAAGCCAGTGGTCATAGCCATGCTTTTGGTTCAACCTAAACACACAAATGACCCATTACGGTTCCGTGTTGATATTTTGTATTCAATGACAAACCACTAAATGTTGTTCCTTATGATTAGGAGACAAAATCATGATAATCTAAACTCCTCAAAAAAAGTTTGGAAATCTGACTTTGATCGTTATTCCTTCCTCGCTTTTAGTAACCATCAATCTGTTTTTACTATTAATGAATAGATCATGTAATTTTCTTTAGAATGATACCCTACATGATATGATTATGGTTCACATGGAGGTGCAGTACCTTGAAATGTGGGGCAAGGTCAAAATTCAAAAGTTGCAAAATGAAACAATATTGAAAGTCACTGTTCTTTTTTCCGTGGTGATGAGTGAGTTTCTCGGCGGTTTCTTTTAATTGTTTTCATGCACCTTAACATCAACATTAACATGCAATCAAACACATAAGTAACAAACAAACATGCATGGGTATTTCAAACCACGACTCAAACCATGTTATCTCACAGAAACATCACTACTTAAACCACAACAAAACATAAAAAATGAAGACGCAGGGGCTTGATTTGAATGTATTTACTGTCAGACAAACGAATCATGTTCTGTATTGACCCTTCATGACTATTTCTACTCGTATTGCAGCTTTTCAATTCAGACCTCATCCAACACTTTTGAATCCTGCTCTTTTCGTGATGGCATGATCATAAAAAGCATGGTATTATTTTAAAGGGAATTAAATGATCTTTTGAATGATGTCAAATACGTATTGTGTAAAATTTAAAGTTGGGAGAAATTAATGGCCAAACTCAGATTTCCAAACTTTTTTTGAGGGGTTAATATATGTGTACACAAATGGAAAATACAATGAAATAAATGCAAAAACAAATTGCAAGAACAACTTTCACGTCTTGGGTCTTTATTGATTTTACATTTCTCTATCTCTCCTGCTCTCTCTCTCTCTCTTTCTTTCCCTATATCTCTCTCTCAAGTTTCATTGTTTTGGATAAAACTTCGCAAGACGCGCAATTATAATAACGATGAATGAATAACCAAATAATAAAATGCGTTATAAATTCGGGGGAAAGATAAATCAAAGCTTATTTCCATCTTTTGTACAAAGTTAAAGTTTGAAATGGTTATTGTAATAGGTTTGCTAGAATTAGCACTGACTGCACTCTAAAAAAGTTTGCTCAATATTAGGTAAAATGAGAAGATGCATGAAGGCTGGATAAAATTAGACTAAATACGTTGAAAATTTTGCGCAATGTTGCGTAAATTTACCCTTAAAACATTAATTTTTATCCAATATGGGGGAGCCACTCGACATATATTCGTGTTCCCTTTTTACCCAATACTGCGTAAATTTTTACTCAATCTTTTTTAGGGTGTGTGTATTTAATTTTCAAGATTTCAATAATAAATTTTAAAAAATACTACAGTTCTAGAAGAATGTTTGAAACACTGAAATATATCATCTTTGTCCATATTTTTTTTATTTCTATATAATTTTATCTCTATTTATTCACGTTACATTTTGTTTTGGATTTTGACGTTGGGTTTATTATCATAACCATGTTTGTACCTTTTTTTGTTAATTTACATAGTGTACAATTAAGTCACTGGCTGCGAGATACAATCTAAAATAAACCATGAAATTCTAATTTTTGAGGACGGTGTCACTTAATTATAATTGTGTTGTTTTACCTCTATCTGGAGAAAGATTATTCTTGCAGAAATAAATGTGCATGTCTGTTCTTTTGTAATCGCATCATATCTTTAGTTGATGTATATAGATCAAAACTACTTCTTACCATAAACTTAGCATTGACAAAATGTAAATATTCATGTCCCGTCCGACGCACAACCGATTTCCGTCTATATTATTTCAACTATTCGATCAAGCTGTTTCCATTGGCTGGTTCCCCTTCAAGATCAGTACTTATATTATATTATTTTACATATTCGTTTTTTTTTCTCGTTTACTAGTTTTTGTCTTTATTGTCTCTAGCACACACACGTAATCACTGATTTTCTGATTCCATAGAAACCTAAATAGGGTGAATGATTTATTTGCGTTCAAAATGTATGGCTACAGATTCGCACCTTCCGAATTGATCGAACTCTACCATGTTTAAGGGTGCTAAACTGCATCAATAAATGCAGTTAGCACCATTCAACATGTTTAACATGTTTTTTTCTTGGTCGCAAAATATGTCATCCCAAAATAATCTCCCCCCCCCCCCGGTGTTTCCCTTGTTTTGAGTACGGGGATTCACTTTATTTTATTATATTATTGTCTTTAAACATGTATAGTATTCTGCAAACAAGATAAGAATTAAATCGTGTGTTTAAAACAATTTGCAATCAAGAAATGAATTCCATCTTGCGTTTGAAACGGAGGTCACAACTAAGAGTAGTTAATTACTACCGATCATTATTCACACTTTGCATACGATAATGATGAGTTACGTAGTCCAATGTTTTTCTGTTTCCTTAAACAGCCTAAAAAGAGCATAAACCTTATGGTTTCGTACATCATGAAGAGTTCTATTTTTGCCCCCTATTTTTAACCCCGTTTTACGCTTTTCCGGAAGACGGGGGAAAACCACGTGAGTCCGGACTGAGTCATAAGGTGAGAGGAGAGGGACTTCAGAGATGGGCGTTGCTTACGTGACTATTCGGAGGTATGGGGGGAGAAGTGACTGACAACCAAGTTTGGTAACACCCACTTTGCTGCGGGCCGTGTGCAGAAGACCCCGCACCCATGGGTTCCGTGCTACGTTCCTTTCATTCGAGCTAAACCTTCAGTCAGAGTAAGAGCTTTGGACAAAGTTGTGTGCTGGAATCTCTTAAAAAGCAAAGGACAAGAAATAAATAGGCTTTCTGATTTGAATCCAAAATGGAGGCAGCGCTCCGTTTTGCCTGCTTGGTTGCAGGTTTAATTGCCGTCCAGGCCCAGTGTCCGCCATCATGGACGAAGGTGGAGAACAGCTGTTACCGTGCTTTTGGTGGCAAGAGGACCTATGACATGGCCTCGCAGATGTGCAAGGAGTTCGTAGGATGCGACGGAATTTCTCCCGGTCACCTGGCTTGCCCAACAACTTTTGAGGAACGAAGAGTAGTCCGAAAGCTCAGGTTTGACCTATTACAACCTCTCGGTGGGAATAGGATAGGAGAGGGCCAAAGGCTCCGTCCGCAAAATGTCTGGCTAGGTTTCCGCCTAGGACAAGGTAGGAACTCATCTTGGGACAGTACAGAAGTTTATGACAATGCCCTCCTTGACGAGCACTGGGGACCAAACAGACCAATGATGCCAGGACAGAGGCCAGGAGTACAACAGAGGCCAGGAGTACAACAACCTCGACAAACCTTTGACCCGACCAACTTCCGCTGGAACGGCCGCTGTATGACGCTTCCGGGACAAATGCAGATGAATGGAGGTACAACGAAGTGGGGCCATCAAGCATGCAACATGGCAGCTGCTTTTATTTGTGAGATTTCACCCGCAGGTACTGTCAACCCTAATATCAACACTGGAGGAAGAGGAGGCTTCAATGAATCAACTGGAATGGGACCAGGTATGCCTGGTGGCGGACGTGGCGGTTGGGGACAAGGA